>NW_026616960.1:0-20393 GCF_000801105.2 Raphanus sativus | reverse complement strand
TTCTATATATATTCTTTTTTTTGTGCCTATCTGAAAAAAATATTTTTATTATAAAAGTTAAAAAAAATTAAGATACAAAACAATTTATATTAAATATTAGTCAAGCAAAAAAATATAAATATATTTCTAAACTATCTCTAGGATATGACTGTTTTTAAAAAAACTTAACACAATAAAAGTATATATTTTGATTAAAAATATTTGACATATATAAATATTTTGATGTTTGATTTAACTATTTAAAAACATAAATAATAATTTATTATGCTGGTTTTAGATTAATAAGACATAAACTTATAAGTATTTATAAGAAATTTATGCGCGCATGTGCGGACAAACCACCTAGTATATGAGTATTGTTACAATTTTTTCATCAATATAGTGTATTTTTAAATATTTTTTAAAACACTTCTATTTTTGGAAAATTTTCATTTTATACAGAACTATTATAGAGTTTAGATTGTGATTTTGAAATTAGGATAACAAGATTTTTTTTATATATATGAGTATTTTTACAGAATTTTTCATCAATATGTTATATTTTAAAAATATTTTTTAGAATTGCTATTTTGGAAAGGTATCATTTTAATGGAAAAATTGTAGATTTTAGATTGTGATTTCGAAATTAGAATTAATAGATTTTTTTTATATATTAAATTTTATTACATAATTTTTCATCAAATATGTTGTATTTTTAAATTAGTTTTTTTAATAAAAACTGCTATTTTTGGAAAGTTTTCATTTAATAACGAAATACTTTAGATTTAGGGTTGTGATTTTGAAATTAGGATAACAAGAATTTTTGTTGATATATGAGTATTCTTTGAAAAAATTTCATCAAAAGGTTGTATTTTTAAATTATGTTTTATTTTAAATTGCTATTTTTGTAAAGTTTTCATTTTATAGAGAACTACTGTAGATTCGGGGTTGTGATCTTGAAATTAGGATAACAAGAATTTTTGTTGATATATGAGTATTCTTACAGAAGTTTTCATCAATAAGCTGAATTTTTAAATATTTGTTTTTTAAAATTGCTATTTTTAGAAAGTTTTCATTTTATAAAGAATTATTGTAGATTTTGGGTTGTGATTTTGAAATTAGGATAACAAGAATTTTTTCATTGATATATGAGTATTTTTACAGATTTTTTCATCAATATAGTGTATTTTAAAATATTTTTTTAAAACTTCTATTTTTAGAATTTTTTTATTTTATACAGAACTATTATAGATTTTCGATTGTGATTTTGAAATTAGGATAATAAGAATTTTTATTGATATATGAGTATTCTTATAGAATTTTTCATCAATAGGTTATATTTTAAAATATTTTTAAAAAATTTGCTATGTTTGGAAAGGTTTCATTTTAATGAGAAAAATTGTAGATTTTAGATTGTGATTTTGAAAATTTGAATAAAATATTTTATATATATATATATAAAACATTATTACATAATTTTTCATCAAATAGGTTGTATTTTTAAATAAGGTTTTATGAAAAACTGCTATTTTGGAAAGTTTTCATTTTATAAGCAAATGCTTTAGATTTAAGGTTGTGATTTTGAAATTAGGATAACAAGAATTTTTGTCGATATATGAGTATTCTTACAAATACCAAGAGGTTGTATTTTTAAATAATGTTTCTTTAAAATTGCTATTTTGTAAAGTTTTCATTTTATAGAGAACTACTATAGATTTGGGGTTGTGGATTTGAAATTGGGATCATGAACTTTTGTTGATATATGAGTATTTTTAAAGAATTTTTCATCAATATGTTGCATTTTTAAATAATTTTTTAAAATCTGCTGTTTTTGGAAAGTTTTCATTTTGTAGAGAAATTTTGTAGATTTGGGGTTGTGATTTTGAGATTAGAATAACAAGAATTTTTGTTGATATATGAGCATTATTACATACTTTTTCATCAATAGGTTATTATAAATATTTTTTTTTAAACTGCTATTTTTGGAAAGGTTCATTTAATGATTAATATTGTAGATCTTAGATTGTGATTTTGAAATTAGAATTACAAGAATTTTTTTCTATATTATTACATAATTTTTCATCAAATAGTTGTATTTTTAAATATTTTTTTTCAAAACTGCTATTTTTGGAAAGTTTTAATTTTATAGAGAACTATTGTAGATTTGATGTTGTGATTTTGAAACTAGAATAAAAAGAATTTTTGTTGATATATGAGTATTCTTACAGAATTTTTCATCAATAAATTGAGTTTTTATTTTTTTTTTCTAAAATTCTGCTATTTTGGGAAAGTTTTCATTTTATAGAGAACTACATTAGATTTGTTGAGATTTTGAAATTAGGATAACAAGAATTTTTTTGTTGATATATGAGTATTCTTACAGAATTTTTCATCAATATGATGCATTTTTAAATAATTTTTTTTAAAAATCTGTTGTTTTAGGAAAGTTTTCGTTTTATAGAGAACTATTGTAGATTTGGGGTTGTGATTTTGAAATTAGAGTAACACGAATTTTTGTTGATATATGAGTATTCTTACATAATTTTTCATCAAAATGTTATATTTTTAAATATTTTTTAAAGCTGCTATTTCTGGAAAGGTTTCATTTTAATGATAAATATTGTAGATTTTAGATTGTGATTTTGAAATTTGAATTACAAGAATTTTTTCTATATGATTATATAATTTTTCATCAAATAAGTTGTATTTTTAAACAATTTTTTTTAAAAACTGATATTTTTGAAAAGTTTTCATTTTATAGAGACCTATTGTAGATTTGATGTTGTAATTTTGAAACTAGGATAAAAAGAATTTTTGTTGATATATGAGTATTCTTACAGAATTTTTTCACCAATAGACTGAATTTTTATTTTTTTTTAAAAAATCTGCTATTTTGGGAAAGTTTTCATTTTATAGAGAACTACATTAGTTTTGGGGTTGTGATTTTGAATTAGAGTGACAAGAATTTTTGTTGATATATGAGTATTCTTACAGAATTTTTCATCAATAGGATGAATTTTTAAATAATTTTTAAAAAATCTGTTGTTTTGGGAAAACTTTTATTTTATTTTTTTGTCATCAAACATATAGACTCATAGGAAATTTTTTATTTTATAGAGAACTATTGTAGATTTGGGGTTGTGATTTTGAAATTAGAGTAACAAGAATTTTTGTTGATATATGAGTATTCTTACATAATTTATCATCAATAGGTTATATTTTAAATATTTTTTTAAAGCTGCTATTTTTGGAAAGGTTTCATTTTAATGATAAATATTGTAGATTTTAGATTGTGATTTTGAAATTAGAATTAGAATTACAAAAAAATTGTTTATAAATATTATTACATAATTTTCATAATATCATTAAAACTGCTATTTTGGGAAAGTTTTCATTTTATAGAGAACTACATAGATTTGGGGTTGTGATTTTGAAATTAGGATAACAAGAATATATGTTGATATATGAGTATTCTTACATAATTTTTCATCCATAAATTTCATTTTTAAATAATGTTTAAAAAACTATTATTTTCTGATAGTTTTCATTTTACAAAGAACTATTGTAGATTTGGGGTTGTAATTTTGAAATTAGGATAACAAGAATTTTTGTTTATATTAGTATTCTTACAAAAAATTTCAGAAATAGTTTGTATTTTTAAATAACTATTTTTAAAACTGTTATTTTGGAAAAATTTCATTTTATTGAAAACTACTTTAGATTTGGGTTTGTGATTTTGGAATTAGGATAACAAGAATTTTTGTTGATACGCCGTATAAAACAGTGTTTATACAACGTTTAATTTATTTTGTGCTTAGATTTTGAAATATTTTTTCTAATTACAAGAATATTTGTTGATATATGAGTATTCTTACATAATTTTTCATCCATAAATTGCATTTTTAAATAATGTTTTAAAAACTATTATTTTCTGATAGTTTTCATTTTACAAAGAACTATTGTAGATTTGGGGTTGTGATTTTGATATTAGGATAACAAGAATTTTTGTTTATATTAGTATTCTTACAAAAAATTTCATAAATAGTTTGTATTTTTAAATAACTATTTTTAAAACTGTTATTTTTGGAAAATTTTCATTTTATTGAAAACTATTTTAGATTTGGGGTTGTGATTTTGGAATTAGGATAACACGAATTTTTGTTGATACGCCGTATAAAACAGTGTTTATACAACGTTTAATTTATTTTGTGCTTAGATTTTGAAGTATTTTTTTCTAATTACAATTTTTGATTCTTTTGACTTCATTTGTAGCAGTTAATTTATGTTTTATTTTCAATATTCCATAAATAAATATAATGTATAATCTATTTAATTATGCTTGATATTTTTTTATTGTTACATATAACTTATGTAATTATTTTATTTATTACTATGGTATTTATTTAAAATATATCTACCGTATATACTCCGTATATACATCCATATGATATACAGTAATCCAACTCCCGGTTAGCATATAGCATTTTAGAACACTAATATATTTTATGTAAATATCTGTTTGTTTATACATCTTTAGAAGTAATTTTCATCTTTATATTATTGATAATATTCTTAAAATATATTTACATATTTAAGATAACAACGACCCTAAATGCAAATAAGAAAACTAACCAAAATTTTAATATGTTTAGAATAAAAAATATTATAGTTGAATTCAGAGAAATAGATGAACCTTCTGTGGATTTTATTTTTGTGGGAAAAAATATCTTTTTGTGGATATTAGTTTTGTTTGGTATTTTTCCCTAAAAGCCTAAAGATGTTAACGAGGTGTATAAGATCAAATCTGGGCAGGTAAATACAATGGAAGCAGTAACCATGCGGTGGTGGACTAGTGGTTTTGAGGAAGGTTCGGCCCCAATACGGATCCGGCTTCGAAATCTCGTGTAATTATTTGGGCAAGCGTTAAATCGCAAAAATACATGAAGTATCGTAAATTTTGTGGGATTAGTCGGTTGACCTCGGTCGCCTGATCTCCACGGTTATTAGAAAAAGAAAACAATGGAAGCAGTATGCTAGTATGGTATGCAAGTAAGTTGACAATGAGCCTATACACAGGCCTAGTTCTATAGACGGGACCTATATAGTGGCCTAACTCTACTGACGGGACCTATTGACTGGGCCTAATTCTATATACCGGCCTGTAGGTTGGACCGTTGCAGAATTTAGTGTAGATTAGTGTAGTGGTTCTTTACCGAGAGCGGATCTGAACACTACTTAGTAAAATTTTGGTTGACTTATAATTTTAAAAATAACATATATAGAAATAAAGCTTCAACGTATACAAAAAAATATATTAAAATTATTACTAAATGTTTATGGGCGCTAAAATCTTAAAACCGGCCACTTTTGTTAAACTGCTAATTTTGAGAAGAAACAAAAGTATTATTAATATACAACTTGCGAGAACATTACACGCCAAGAGCTAAGACCAAGAAAAATCGAGAGAACATTGAAAAAGACTATAGACTCGTGGGACTAATTACATTTACATATCTATCAAAAGACATGTTCTTTCAAATGTGATAGATAGTACCACGTAAGTGCATTACGAGGAAATAAAACCGATAGAGGATCAAGACTTAAACCTAAAAACGGTTCTTCAGTTCGATAAAGAAATCCACATGCCGCAGCATTAGTTAGGCCCATTTGGCGAGAATCGACATTCCACCGCACCCTAGAAGAGCTGCGGCCAAACATTTGAGCTGCATTTTGATGCTGCCTTGAAGCTTTGGCCCCATGAACTCTGCAGCTAAAAGATCAACGAGTGCCATGTAGATGAGCAATCCGGCCGAGCATGCATTGAGAAGTCCAACAGTTATCAACGCATTAGGACTGTTTTCTCTGTAAACTGTTGATAGAGCAATTCCTAACGCTATTCCGAATGGCGTTGTCACGGCGAAAAAGAACGCCATAACAAACTTTTTCAAGTTCGTGTACTCAGCCTGAAAATATGCCAAACATTAAACATTTGAAGAAGATAAGATAAAAGTTTATTATATACAATTTTATATACCTGGAGAATGCAACCTCCAAGTCCCATGCCTTCAAACATTTGATGGAAGCAAAGAGCTGCGATGAGTCCTTTAATGGTGCAAGTATCATTAGTTGCTCCTAGAGACAGTCCAATGACCACAGAGTGAACTATTATTCCAAGCTCCAAGACCTAAATATCCATCGAAATTAAATTGAATGATATTCAGTAATATGTCATCTAAACTGATAAAGTCAAAAAGAAGAAAAAAATAGTAATGTGTCGATTAATAAGTTTATAATATTTCCATGTGTATTTACTACTAACCATAGCTATGACTCGGTATCGCAAGAGTTGTGCACTCGTGGAATCATCATCTTTCGTTGGTAAGGTAACATTATTTGCGGGGCCGTGACCATGACCATGGGGTATGATCCCAACTGCGTTTTTGCTAGTATAGAGGCTCGTAGCCATGGAATCGATGGCTAGAGTGATTAGACCGGACAACATAGCGAGAAATCCCGTGAAGGGAAACTTGTGCCACGGGTTCTCTTCAAGACATTGTGATGATAACATGTCGAAAGAATCGGGCAACACGTGCATAAAACCGGTTCCGAGGATGATCCCGGAGGCAAAGCATTTAACAACTGTGAAAATGTCACCGTCGGGTCGGAGGAACGGCACAGAACGGCTAAAGAGAGGAGCACCCACCCCAATCATGCTAGCGACTAGGATTGTGGCGATAGCTATGATTTTGAGAGGCAAAGCTTTAGCTTTGTTGACGCACGGGTTCGCTGACTCGCTTGCGCATTCATCAGGCACCGTTGAAGTTGCTGAAGAAATTGTAAACGAGACAAAGATGAGTATGATGAAGGTTGTTTTGATTAAAAGTGTTGAAGTTGAAGCCATTTTTTTTTTCTTTTGGAGTTGTGTTTCAGATTGTAAAATGTTTGTGTCTTTGGACTTGTTGGATGAGTCGGTTTATATAGTAATGTGTGCCGGTATATTTCATGCCATTTATTGTCGCAGCTGAAGAAATTATTGTTTTTCAGTTGACATACTCTATTTATATTCCTTAGGATAAGAATAAAATGTATATTGTCTATTATATATGTATAAATTAGTTTTGTGAAAGTGTTATTATATAATCATGGAAAATATAAAATTGAAGTTTTTAAAGTTCTAAATCTCTTTGTTTTTTGTTTTTATATTAGTTGTTGTTTTAAGTTAATTATTGTATCCAAATTTATAAATATTTAATTTCTTTTAAATAAATACATCATTAATTATCAATTTAACCAAAAATTCAAATAATAAATGCAATAAAAATTATAAAGTACAAAAATTATATAGCAGAAAAATTTAATAAATTTAAATTAAAAATTGAAAAACATTATTTAATCTGAGACACAATAATTATATTAAAATTGAAGGACTAGTATGTTTGGGTCATTAGACAAGTTACAGGTTGTCACAATTCATATGTGCTCTTTTTTTATCTTTACACTAAGTTGGTATTGGTACGTTTTCAGGCCAATTCATTTTATAGCATTAAGTATCTTCTTCTCGGAACCGGTCAGATCAGCGGATAAAGTCTATCAAAAAAAAAAAACTAGAATGAATAGAATTGTAAAATGCAGTCGCGTAATATGCAAAATTGGCTGTTCCATTAATTGGTTCAAACAAATCTTGACCTAAATTCACAACTACAGATTCATTTGCCGAGTCCAAAATATGATACACAATATGACTTTGATACACAATGACTTCTCTACCCGATAAAGAAGGAAATACAATTATATTTTATTCTGAAGATAAGAAAATATGTTTTTGTATCTTTTCTACGTGTTAAGAAAACCCAACTCTATAAAGTGGAAGCTTTCAACCATTTGATCACCGTCATTGGGTTACTGATGTACCTTCTTGTGTTGATGATGTTATTATATTTTTATTCTAAGATAGCATACCCTACAATTATTAGAATGTGTGTATATTTACGTCAAATTATCAAAACAAATACGATGATATTGGTCCAACCGGTAGCAATGTGAATATCAACAAAGAATCCACTTCGAATACATAAACAAAATAAACTTCAGAAATTAACCAATATGGTATGCATATTGTTAACGACCCAAGAACCAGTTCAAATCACATATAATTATAAAACTTCTGATTTTCGAGAATAGAGCTATTCCTGCTTTTTGTTTGGTCAATGCAGTACCTAGTCGTTCTCCTGGTCGAGCCGAACATGGTGCCTCCAGGCACTATCATCTGGAACTCCGACGCCGCATGGTCTAGAGATACCCTCTCTGCAGGCCTTGGTTGGGTCTCCTCATCTGAGCTCGCTCCGTCACTCACCGGTTCAAAAGTCTGCGCGAATGTATCATCGCCTTTACTCACTGAAACGCTTGCTTTGAGGGAAACGGTAGCTGAAGCACAAGTCCTCTCCGCCGACAACGTCTGGATTAGATCCGATTCTGAAAAGTTCATCAGCAGGGCCGGCTCAACATCCACGTAGACCTTTGGGCAAAAACAAAATTTTTGGGCCTGTTAGTATTAATCTTTAATATTTTAATTATTATCAAATTTATTTTTAATACAAAAGTAAAAATTCATATGTTTTTCTTTGTTTTGATTACAATGTTACGTATTATTATATTTTGTAACACTATTTAAATTTAGTTCTAGTACACATATGTTGATAAAAGAAAAAAAAATAAAAAAAAAATTAAAAGTTGGGATGGGTCCTGGGGCGGTCGCACTTACCACCCGGTATAGTAAGCCGGCACTGTTCATCAGAGATATACACTCGAGGATGTATCTGATGGAACTCTATGGAGTTCTCATAGATGTGGAGTGCCTATCCCGTTCTTTCGACTTTATTGTGTTTTCTTTTATTCAAGAGATCAAAACTCTGCTGCAGATCGTCTTGCGAATCTGTTCTTTGTTTCTTTCTTTGAGATCTTGTATTAAACTCTTTCTTAGTTAATGCAAGTATTGGTTGTTCAAAAAGAAAAAGAGATCCATCACAACCCGGGTATTTGTAATTTCAATTATATTTGATACTTGACTTATTTTGTACGAATACAAATTTGGACTTGTAAATAAATATTTGCTTAAGAATAAATTACTTACAAGTTATTTGTTATGATTTAGTACTTGTTAATTACTTTACAAGTACTTGTGAATTATTTACACATATTTTTGAATATTTAAAATGTTGTATCTGTGTGTCTTAAATCTCTGATGCATCAGTAAAATGCCCATCACTCGTGGATCGGACATAGTCAAGGCGTCGTAGGCGCAAGGAAGATAAACTCGCTATCAAGGTTGACATCTGGGGGTGCGGGGACCTACGGCCCCGCGGTACGGTATGCCTTTTTGGTTTAGGAAAATTACTATTCCTATTGGAAAAAGGAAATCGGGTTTTTTTTAGGCTGTATAATATAAATCTAAGGGTTTGTAAATTATTATCACATCATTAATAAGAAATCCTAAACGGATATTTGTCTCTGTTCTCTATTTTTCTTCTAACTTAATTCGTAGTTTCTGAATAATGTTCTATCAGAAACGAATATTAGAATTTATTTTGTTTACTTACTTAAAACAGAGAGTTAATATAAACGAAATATTTATGCACAATGTAAAAGAGAGAGAAATGAGCAAAAACATGAATCTCTCGGTTAAGGGTAATGTTTACTCTTTTTTAACAACAAAAATATATTTTGATGCAATTAATAAGTAATATAAAGCCCAAAATCAGATATTTTTACATACTTGTTACTTATCTTATACTTACAAATATCTAAATTTCACATTTGATATCTGACTTGATAATGACTAGTACTTGAAAAATCAAAACAAAACAAGTAGGGATATGATAATATAAGACATGTAAAGAGTATACTATATCAAACCCTATATATAGGCCACTTAAACCACCGATTGAGACATATGATACAAGATGACATTTTTGGTAAAAAAATTCCTATTAAGTTTTATAGCAATGTTGATATACAAACATAATTTAGAAACTTTTAATTGTAATATTTGTAAAAAATTTAGAATTGTTTATAAATTTTATCAACAGACATACTAACTAAATGTATTATTAAATTAGTATTATATTCAAATGCCTAAAAGATTATAGAAAATTATATACTAAGAAGATCCTAAACAAAAAAAAAAGACTATAAGAATCTCCTCTTGTCTTTTTATTATATTTGATTCATTTTGTTTTTTTCTAGTATCACTGTTATCATACATTATCATTATTATTTTTAATACAAATGAGTTAATATTTCATCTTGCGGGTTTATTAATACACCATCTGTTCTACATAGACACAAATTCTGAATTTTTTTTCACAAAGATAAAACTTTTATATTTTTATAAATTTTCTATTATTTAATAATAGGAAGTCATAACTTTTAACAAAATTTATTAATTTTACTGCATTACTATTGGTTTAACTTTACTGAAAATTGATATTCGCAAAAGATAATGCATTTATGATACAAACTTAATTTGTTCCTAATATGTGTGAACTGTTCATAAATATTAAATTTGTGGCACGGAAAGAGTTGTAAAAATTATTTTATTTTTTATAATTTGCAAATCTTGAAAAAGAGTCTTATTTATTTAAATGACATGAGAAAACATTATACTACAAGAATTAATTATTACCCCGTAAACAAAAGGAAAGACTTGTTGAACCAACCACAATACATATATATATTAAAAGACATTAAATATGATAGATACTAAGTATATCTTGTAAAGGGAAAAAAACACGATTAAAGAGTCGAGAGTTAAACCTAATGAGGTCTTTTAAGTTCGACAACGAAATCCACATGACTTCAATTCTGCAGTAGTACTATCCGTGGAATTAGTTAAGCCCATTTGGCGATGATCGACATGCCACCGCACCCAAGAAGAGCTGCAATGAAACACTTGATCTGCATTTTGATGCTACCTTGAAGCTTTGGTCCCATGAACTCTGCCGCAAGAAGGTCCACAAGCGCCATGTAGATGAGCAATCCTGCGGAGCATGCATTGAGCAATCCAACAGTTACCAATGCAGAGGGACTATTGTCTCTGTAGATGGTCGAAAGAGCGATCCCTAAGGCTATTCCAAAAGGCGTTGTCACCGCAAAAAAGAACGCCATAAGAAACTTTTTCAAGTTCGTATACTCAGCCTGAAAACATATAAAACATTAACGTTTATTATTTACAGTGTTAACATCTTGACAGTAGATAAAATTTTCTGATATATAGTCTTATGTACCTGGAGGATGCAACCACCAAGACCCATGCCTTCGAACATTTGATGGAAGCAAAGAGCTGCGATGAGTCCTTTAATGGTGCAAGTGTCACTTGTTGCTCCTAGAGATAGTCCAATGACTACAGAGTGAACTATGATTCCAAGTTCCAGTACCTACGTAATTCATAACATTTATATTCGGTTATATATCATTTGAAATGGTAACGACGATTAATATATCAGTTTCTAATATTTTTATATATAATGTGTACTAACCATAGCAATGACTCGATATCTCAAGAGTTGTGCACTCGCGGAATCTCCATCTTTCGTGGGTAAGGTAACATCATTTCCAGGGCCGTGACCATGACCATGTGGTACGATTCCAACTGCGTTCTTGCTAGTATAAATGCTCGTAGCCATGGAATCGATGACTAAAGTGATTAGACCGGACAACATAGCAAGAAACCCGGAGAAAGGAAATTTGTGCCACGGGTTCTCTTTGAGGCATTGTGAAGACAACATCTCGAAAGAATCAGGCAAGACGTGCATAAAACCAGTTCCGAGGATAATCCCTGAGGCGAAACATTTAACGATCGTGAAAATGTTCCCGTCGGGTTGAAGGAATGGCACGGAATGGCTAAAGAGAGGAGCACCAACACCAATCATGCTTGCGACTAGGATTGCTGCGATTGCTATGATTTTGAGAGGCAAAGCTTTAGCCTTGTTGACGCATGGGTTCTCTAACTCGCTTGCGCAGTCTTGGGGCGCCGTTGAAGTTGACGGAGAGATTGTAAAAGAGAGAAAGATGAGTGCGAGGAACATTACTTTCATGAAAAATGCTGAAGTTGAAGCCATTTTTGTTTTCTTCTGGAGTTTGTCTTTGGCTTGTTTAATGTCTGTCTTTAGACTTACTGGATGAGTCAAGTTATATAGTAAGGTCTGCTTGTTGTTTCCATGCCGCCATCTATTGTCATTGATGACGAGACTACTTGCTATGTTGAATATGAAACAGATTAACTAATAATATTCCAGAAGGAAATACTCACCAAGAAACTTTACAAGATTTTACAAAAAAAAATAGATTTACAAGATTATATATAACATCCGTTAAGTTCAAGAGTAGCTATACCATATTTTACAAAATTTATATAAAAGCTGTAGATTTATTAGATAATTCGTTTTATAAATAATAAAACTGTAGATATATATGAAGAAAATTCTGCCTACATCTTATACAAAAAAATATTTAATTATATTTTTGCTTAAATTTAGGCCTTATCATTGCATGCTAACACAATTCATTATAATTTATAAAACAATTGTGTAATATAAATGTATATCTATGCTAGCCAGTTGTTATAAATAACCAACATCTACTTCTGAACAGACAAACAATCCAAAAATTGAATCATATTCTGATATAGTTTAAATAGTTTTAGTTTTTTAGTCTTTAATCACTCAAATAAAAAATTGTCACATGAATTAGTACCATTGACCCAGGAGGGAATTTCCAAAACTGCAACTTTCGTGCCGTTTGTCGAGCGGTCGAAGTCAACCCCATGCGTCTTTAGCTAGTTGCGTAAAATCGGTTAGTCAACTCTCAGACACGTTTACTTTTATCGTATATTTAAGTATCGATTAGGTTTATATGTAATTTATAGGATTGCGACCAGCACAAATTCGCACGTGAGAGCTTGTGTTCTTTGCATGGTTGCAATACAGTCAGCAAGACATACATGCAGCACGTATGAAAGTAGATTCCTCTTTTCGTAGTTTGAGTTTTGTAAAAGGAACGTATGTATCTTTTTTTCTGAATGAATGTTAAATTTTATTCAAGCAATTTTTTTTTACATTAAGTGTAACTGTGATTCTATGTATTTACACCATCAAAATCTTTACTCTATAAGAATGATCCTGCTCCTCCATCTCTTCCATTCTCTTGAGTCGCAAATCAAGTTATTAAGCCTTCCTCAAGGTGCTGCTGCCCCTTCCCTTTCACAGATAGCAATTTTAGTCTCATAGTCCTTCCCACAAATCTGACCAAACTGTTGATATCTTTCGGCTGTTCTTTTAGCATTGCGTTCTCTCCACATTGTATGTATTAGGATACATAGAGCCGTTTAATATTAACGTACATATGAGCTGTATATAGTTAGTTATAACGGCGTTACTGTCAGTTAGGATGTATATAAACAACACTCTGTACAGTGACAAACTAACTCTGATAATACAATTTTCATTTCACTCATCACTCTTGATATGGTATCAGAGCCTCCCATCGATTCTGGATCATGAGCTCCTCGATCTCAGATCTATTTTTCTTTCACTTCATCTCTTTGATTCTTCATCATCTTGCTTCGATCGCTTCACTTTTCTTTTGTTTTCTTCTCCGATTCTCCGTTTAATCGGATCCGGATTTGGTTATCGTCTTCATCGTTTCTTCGCTCTTCCACTACGATCATCTCTCCTTGATTTGAAGATCCGATGTCGTTTGGATCACATTCGTCTCACCTTCCGTCTGATGATCCAGCTGGATTTCACCGTTCGTCGGATTCTTCTCGTCCATCTTTCGATCAATATAACAATCCCTACTATTTGCATCATCATGATCATGCCGGACTTCAGTTGGTGACTGATCGTCTTACCTCCGGTGCCGATTTCCATGCTTGGCGACGCTCCGTTCAGATGGCTCTGAACGTTCGCAACAAACTTGGTTTCGTCACTGGTACGGTACCTAAACCTTCTCCTGATCATCCTGATGCTGGATCTTGGTCTCGTTGCAACGATATGGTCGCTACTTGGTTATTGAATTCTGTTAGTAAGAAGATTGGGCAGAGTTTGTTGTTTATCTCTACTGCTGAGGGCATTTGGAAGAGTCTTTTGAGTCGTTTCAAACAGGATGATGCTCCTCGCGTTTTTGAGATTGAACAACGTATTAGCTCGATTCAACAAGGTTCTATGGATGTTAGCTCTTACTATACAGAATTGATCACTCTTTGGGAAGAATACAAGAATTATGTGGAATTGCCATTGTGCACTTGTGGAAAATGTGAGTGTGGTATTGCTGTTTTGTGGGAACGTTTACAGGAGAGAAGCAAGGTCACTAAGTTTCTAATGGGTCTCAATGATAGCTATGAGCAGACTCGTCGTCATATTCTCATGCTCAAGCCGTTACCTAACATGGAAGATGCTTTCAACATTGTGGCTCAAGACGAACGTCAGAAGACTATTAAACCTGCTATCTCTACTGATCCTGCTATCTTTTATGCTCAGTCTCAAGAGAATGTGCCACCTGAGTTCATTGCCGCTTACAATGCCTTTCGTTCTAAACGACCTCTATGCACTCACTGTGGTTTGTTGGGGCACACTGTTAACAAGTGTTACCAAATCTATGGTTATCCCCCTGGTTATCGTGCTCCTTCTAACTCTGGCTATCGTCCTCCTTCGGGTCCTAGGCCTAATGTTCCACAAGCTCCTTCTTCTGGAATGCGACCTCTGCAACAGAAGAATTATCAATCTCCTCGTCCTGTTCAATCTCAGCACCAGAATCAGCAGTATTATCCTCCTAATGGTTCTAAGGATCCTCTGGTTGCTCAAATCGCAACAGATTCTTCTGCTACTGATGGTTCTCAGCCGACTTCTGGTGCTGCTTCTTACTCTCAGGAAGGTCAACACATGTTAAATCAGATCACATCTCAACTCGGTTCTCAACAGCTTTCAGCTCCTGTTCCAGCCTCAGTCACATCTCATGGTGTTATGTCCTCTCTTTCCTCTGCTGGTACCATTCCTTTTCCATCTTCTAGCCTTCGTTTTGAAAACAATTGCCTTACTTTTCAACATCAATGCTATTCATCCCTTGCTTCTCATTTACCTAGTGGTGCTTGGATAATAGATAGTGGTGCTACGAGTCACGTGTGTTCTGATCTATCTCTATTTGTCTCAACATCACCAGTTAACCACACCACTGTCACCCTCCCCAATGGTACTAGGGAACTCATTAGTCATGTAGGCATTGTGCATCTTTCTCCTGATCTGATTTTACATGATGTCTTATATGTCCCTTCTTTTCATTTCAACTTGGTAAGTGTTAGTTCTCTTTTAACTCATAGCAATGCTTCTGCTCATTTCTATCCTGATTTTTGCATTCTTCAGGACCTTTCTCAGGCCTTGACGATTGGTAGAGGTAGAGTTCTTCATCGGCTTTACATTCTTGAACTTGATATCTTGGCTAGTTCTTCGCATATTGCTGCTTCTTTCTTTTCTACTGAAGATTTGTGGCATCATCGTCTCGGTCATCCCTCCTTTGAAGTTCTTCGTGGCTTGTCTGATGCTTTATCGCTTTCAAAACCTGTTTTCAATAAAGATGCTCCCTGCTTAATTTGTCCTTTAGCAAAGTAGAAACGATTGCCTTTTGTTTCTCACAATAACATGACTGCTGAACCTTTTGATTTGATCCATTTGGATACTTGGGGTCCCTTTGCTCATGAATCAAGAGATGGTTTTCGTTATTTCCTTACTATTGTCGATGATTGTTCTCGTGTGACTTGGATTTATATGCTTAAAAACAAGAGTGATGTTCTTACTATTTTTCCTTCGTTTGTTCAACTCATCAAAACTCAGTTTGATAAAACCATTAAGTCCATTCGTTCTGATAACGCTCCTGAATTGTCTTTCACTACTTTTCTAAAACAAAATGGAATCATTCATTATTTTTCTTGTGTTGATAGACCTCAACAAAATTCCGTAGTTGAGCGTAAACATCAACATCTTTTGAATGTGGCTCGGTCTTTGCTTTTTCAAGCTAATGTTCCTTTGATCTACTGGTCTGAATGTATCACCACTGCTGCTTTTCTTATAAATCGCATGCCTTCTCCTGGTTTGAATAACAAATCTCCTTTTGAAATCTTGATGAAAAAACCTCCTGATTACAGTTTTCTTCGCACTTTTGGTTGCTTGTGCTTCACTTCAACTCTTCCTAAAACTCGTCATAAGTTTTCACCGCGTGCTCGTGCTTCTGTTTTCATTGGTTATCAGGATGGTTACAAAGGCTATAAGGTTCTCGATTTTGATACTCATGTTATTTCTATTTCTCGAGATGTTGTGTTTCATGAACATATTTTCCCTTTTCAACGTGATAAATCTACTGAGTTTTCTGATTTCTTCCATTCTTCTATTCTTCCTGTTTTTCCTACTAATGTTTCGCCTGATTACTCTGTTTTTTCTTCACCTCATGATCACTCTGCATCTTCATCAATTCCTGTTCATCATCCTGTTGCATCTTCACCTCCTGTTCATGATAGTGTTCCATCTCATACATCTTCCCCTGCATCTCATCCATCTGCATCACATCCTAGTACCATACCCTCCTCCTCCCATCCTCCTCTGGTACCTAATGTTGTTGAGACTCGTACTGATAGACCAAAACGCATGTCTCGGGCACCTAAGTATCTGACTGAGTACCACTGTTACCTCACCCAAGCTACTGATTTTAACGCTCCTTCTCATACAAAACCCTTCCCTTTCTCTGATATCTTACCCTCTGATCCTATTTTACCCGCTTCTTCCCATACCACTCCCTATCCTTTATCTGATGTTCTTTCTTATGACAATATTTCTACTCCCTTCCGCAATGTTATCCTCCATTTTACCTCTGACCTAGAACCAAAATCTTTTCTTGAGGCCATACAATCTGAGAAATGGACTAAGGCTATGAATGTGGAGCTGTTGGCTTTTGAAGATACTGATACTTGGGATGTTGTATCCCTTCCTGAAGGCAAGCATGTTATTGGCAATAAATGGGTCTATAAGATCAAGTTTAATGCCGACGGGACTATTGAACGGTTTAAAGCAAGACTTGTTGCTAAGGGTTATACACAACAGCCTGGTGTGGATTATATCGATACTTTCTCCCCTGTTGCGAAGCTGGTTACTGTTAAAATGCTTCTCAAGCTTGCTGCTGTTCACAATTGGAGTCTTACGCAAATGGATGTTACCAATGCCTTTCTTCATGGTACTTTGGATGAGGAAATCTATATGAGCCTTCCCCTTGGCTACACACCTCCTGCAGGTGTTGTTCTTCCTCCAAATGCTGTCTGTCGCTTGAAGAAATCCATCTATGGTCTTAAACAGGCTAGTAGACAGTGGTATTATACATTTTCTAAAGTTCTTCTGGATGATGGTTTTGAGCAATCTCAGGCTGACAATACTCTTTTCGTCAAGCTCACTGGTTCAGTCTTCATTGCAGTTCTTGTTTATGTTGATGACATTGTCATCACCAGCAACAATGATCAGGCAGTTGATACGCTAAAGGCTGTTCTTCATGGTGCTTTCAAGATCAAGGACCTTGGTCCTCTCCGGTTTTTCCTTGGTCTTGAGATTGCTCGCTCTGCAAAAGGAATCTCTCTATGCCAACGCAAGTACGCTTTGTCGATACTTGAAGACACAGGTCTCTTGGGCTGCAAGCCAAGTACAGTTCCTATGGATCCTAATCTACACCTGAGTCTTGAAGATGGCATTCCTTTACCGAGCTCCACTCCTTACAGAGAACTTATTGGGCGTTTGTTGTATCTTACCATCACTCGCCCGGATATCACCTATGCAGTGAATCGCTTGAGTCAATTCCTTTGTTGTCCAACAGATGTTCATATGAAGGCTGCTCACAAGGTCTTACGATACATCAAAGGCAATCCCGGCCAAGGAATACTCTTCACTGCTACACCTGATCTTGCTCTGACTGCCTTTGCTGATGCTGATTGGGGTACCTGTCCGGATTCTCGACGCTCTATCTCTGCTTATTGTGTCTTTCTTGGTGGTTCTCTCATTTCCTGGAAGTCCAAGAAGCAAGGTGTTGTTAGTCGTAGCAGTACCGAGGCGGAGTATCGTGCTTTGGCTGATACTACTTGTGATCTTCTCTGGTTGAAACAATTGCTTGATGCGTTCAAGGTCACCATCACCCTTCCTGTTACTCTGTACTGCGACAGCAAATCAGCTCTTCATCTTGCTTCCAATCCTGTCTTTCACGAGAGGACTAAGCACGTTGAGCTGGACTGTCATACCACTCGGGATCAACTTAAGAAAGGCTTCCTCAACACTCTTCATGTTGCTTCTGCTAACAACTTGGCGGACATCTTGACGAAGCCTCTGCAACCCGGCCCCTTCTCCTCCATTTTGTCCCGACTATCTCTTTCAAGCCTTTACCTTCCTAAGGATAGTAAGGATTAAAGGCTTGCGGGGGCGTATTAGGATACATAGAGCCGTTTAATATTAACGTACATATGAGCTGTATATAGTTAGTTATAACGGCGTTACTGTCAGTTAGGATGTATATAAACAACACTCTGTACAGTGACAAACTAACTCTGATAATACAATTTTCATTTCACTCATCACTCTTGATAGTATGCAACGTAGCTTGGAGAGCATACTGAAAGATAAACGTCTTAGCTGGTGAGAGTCTTGGATTAGACAAGAGCATCTTAAGTACATCTTAAGTACATTCCACAAAAAGAACGTACGTACCATTATTGTATAAATTGTATTCATAACGTAGCTTTGTGTTTCCATATTTGAACTATCTATATACTCTCGAACTTCTAACTCATCCTCAAGGTTTAATTTATTAACTAACCATAAAACAATTTTAAAACAAGGAGAATAGCAATTAATTTTCATGTTAGATATATAATTCTGTGATGGAAGCACCTTGGCCTAGTGGTCAAGGTTTAAAGAGTTCTACACCTAAGTCTGGGGTTCAAATCCCAGACGACGCAATTTTTATAGGAGGAAGTTTCTACAGGAAGAGGTCTGGGTTTCAATTTTTGGAGAAGACGGATTATGCAGAAAATTAGAGAAAAAAACACACAAAGAGATCTTCAACATGGCGCAAGAAATACCGTTAGGAATGAATCTCATAAGACGACTCAAGGTGATGCAGTCAGGTGTGAATCATCACAAAACAAGTAGTATTGTCGGCTGTAATATCGTCTACGTAGTGTTCTCATAATTTGTAATAGCATAATCAACGAGACAAAAAAAGATATAGAATTCTATGAACTCGGGTTTAAATGTTCTATGTCAATTTGTCTTTTAATTCTAAAACTAGATTTTTGACCCGTCCTTCGATATGTTTTTTTGTTTTAGTTTTTTTAAAAATCTAATTTTTATACTTATATTTTTCTGTAATTATATTTGTATTTTTTTGTAATCATATTTATATATAATTAAAGTTGATTACATGATATATTCAGATAGTTATTTAGATAAACTTATAAAAATAATTTGGATATAATCTTTTATCAGTTGGTCATATCCAGTTTTAATAGTATTGATGATGTCCACATTTCTTTGGCATAGTCATATATGGTCATTGGTTAATTATATTATAATATATATATATATATATATATATATATATATGTGACCATTGATCTAATTGTATAAATGGTTTACTGTTTATTGAACTTGTTTCTTTCTATCTAACCGTATAAAGTTATTTCAACATTATAATGATACATATATTGATTATGTAATGTAGGAACGTTTGAAATAACGGTGACATACAAAATCAAAAATAATCACTCTTCCTTGAATTCTTTATTTCAGTTGCATGACCTTTAAGGATCTACATGCATTCTTTTCTTTCTATTGTTTCTCTGAGGTTTCATGTGTTCCTCTTTTTATTTGTAGAGCGTCTTTGCCCTGACCCATCTCTCATTTTTTCTGTAATGAGACATGTAATCTATAGTTTTTTTTTTAATTGTATTTAGTTTTGAATATTAATTCATTGTCATGAAAGTAAAACATCAGAATCATACTAAAGAAAATGTAATTATATATATTATCCATTATATGAATCCAATTCTTCGTGGCATGCCTCCTTACCAGTCAACTTCGATTAGAATTTCTTTTTGTCCTTTTTCCAATTTTGTCAAGGATGTATTAAATAGATAAAACATAAAACTTGAATTATAAATATCGGTTAATTGTCGATTTAGTTCCACGTTTATATGGTGACGAGCACGACGCAAAACGTGCCAAAGTCATCTTCCACCGACGTGACAAAAGCCTATATTCGAATCGCCTAACTAATAAATAAAATGTTGAAAATATTTTAATTTGGAATAATAAATATATTTCCATATGGGCATAATCTCT
>NW_026616959.1:0-20395 GCF_000801105.2 Raphanus sativus | reverse complement strand
TTTAATTTTTCTTTATTGATAAAGAAAGAAGAAACATACACGCACTAGCCGACCAAACTTCCCCTCCAAATAAGACCAAGAAACTCATGTTTACATTTTCCTTGAAGATATTGACGAAACTTCCTCTTTTAAAATTCATTTCAAACACGGACTTTGTCTTCGTATCTCTACATGCACCCACCACCTTCCTCTCTTCTGCCTCTTTAGAAAACCCTATCATATATGTCTATATAATATATGTTTCATTCATCCATCCATTCATAGTCATACACAGAAATTCTATAGCTCCAAGATCTCCTCTAAGACGCTTCTTTGTGATTCATTTTATTCTCTTTCATTGATATACAAACACCATGGAAAAGAGTTTCTTGTCTGAATACAAACAATCTTCTTCTCTCACTTTCTTTGCTCTGATCAACTTGTTCCTTATCAAATTTGGCAGATGGGTTTCTTCTACCCGCATCTTTTTATTCAGATTCTTTACTCTTCTTCAACACCATCAACGTGTTTCACACAAACATGAGAATTTAACCAAACACCACATAGAAGAACAACAAGAAGAAGAGTATGATGATCTCTGTAGAGAAGACGCAGAGATGGTTATGAGAAGGTTAGGACTTTCTACCGACCAAGAAAGCGATGAGCTTCAAGAACGCTACAGTTCCACGGAGATCTCAAGTTTGTTCAAAAGTAATGAAGCGAGCTTAGCGGAAGTGAAGCAAGCTTTTGATGTCTTCGATGAAAACAGAGATGGCTTTATCGACGCTACAGAGTTGCAGAGAGTTTTGACAATCTTAGGTTTCAAAGAAGCATCTCACCTAGAGAATTGCTCGGCTATGATCAGATCATCAAATGATAACAAAGAAGAGAGAATCGATTTTAACGGATTTGTGAAATTCATGGAGAATAATAGCTTGTGATAAATCAGATATGGTTTATCTATTCTTTTGTTTCATTTAACATATATCTGCTTCTTGATTCTCATGTTTTTCTTTGTTTTTTTTTGGGATGAAATTTTGTAATTGCTATAACACTCATATGCCATTAATCAAAACTTTCATGATATTTTGGGAACATTTTAGTAATTTCCGGGCTTCCAAAATAAACTCATAAGTCGTAACATAAGATAATACATCAAATAATCACTTCTCTCCGAAATTTGGAACCAATGATCGAAATCACATACTTTCTCTTTTTTGACTATGATCCATCTTAAGCTCAGAGGGGCTAAGATGAGTGTAAACAGAGAAAATAATCTGAGCCTTACATTGAGGAATCTCGTCACACTCAAAGTAATACCAATCTTGGAGCAACTGCACTTGGAAGCAAAACTTCTTAGAAAATTGATAAGATCCTATCTGAGTGACAGAAAGGGGAGAAGATTGAGGAAGAGCAAAGGTAGAAGAGAAGATAGAGAGGAAGACCAGTTTGATATTTGTGATCAAAATGCATGAGCTTACTGCTTATGCTAGTTAAGTTTCACTCATGTGGAATGCAAAACTGCTATAGTTTACTTGGTCTTTGATTCAACTATATGCTGAGTGTTTCATTTTGTAACATGTTATTCAACATTTGGTTAAGAAATTCAATAAATAGCACATGGAGTAAAAGAAATAAAGACACTTGATTTCTTAGCTTGTCATGTTAATGGCTTACAAACGAAATGGATTTTGATAATAATAATAGTAATCAAGTCTTTATTAGCTCCTAGTCTTCTTTTTCTCTCTAAATGTTGGGGTTTTGGTAGCCGACCCCAAGAAAATCTATAAATGCTGGAGGTTTGGTGGTCTCAAAATATCTGGCCACCACTCTATGTTCTGCAGATGATGATGATGATGATGATGATGATGATGCCGAGAGTGATGGTGATGATGGTTGCAGTGTCAGTGCTAAGGAATCTGCAGGGAAGGTTGAGCAGTGATGATGCGGGCCCTGCATCGGCATGCGTGAAGAACAATACTCTTCTTGTAGATACTGAGCTTTCAGGTTAGTTGTGTACTCTTTTAACGTTTCCCAGCTGTTCTTTTCCAGATTCATAGCTTCACCATCTACAGTACCTGCAAACACACACACATAAACATGAAAGCTTAAAAATCACCAGTATAAACATGAAGCTTTAACATGTATACTAGATAGAGTAAGAAGAAGACACAAACCAGGAGGGATATTGAGGTTTTTTTATCTGAAGTAGGATTATAAGCATACTCATTGATACTCCTTAGGTAAGAAGTTGATTGTTGCCTCAACTTTCTTGCCATGAGGACATGCCAGTGATTCTTCAAGGCATTGTCTGTTCTTCCATCAAAAAGCTTAGCAATCATAGCCCATTTGCTACCAAATGCTCTGTGAGCTGCAAGTAGCCTCTCTTCTTCCTCAACGCTGAAAGCTCTTTTGTTGATCCTCGGGTCTAGCTGGTTAAACCACCTCAATCTGCAACTCTTTCCTTTTAACAACACAAGAAAGAAAAGAAAGAAAAAAAACACATTTTAAGTTCACTTTCTCCGGAAAATAGCAGAGGAAATATATATATTTTTTTAACCTGTTCTTCTTCCTTGCATCTTCTCTGCAATGTGGTTCCAGTTTTGAGGACCGTAGACAGCAACAAGTTCCATCAGCTGCGAATCCTCAGAGATTCTCCAATGTCCTCTGCTACAACCCCTAGAAGAACCTCTCTGCTTCTTCTTGAATTCATCACTCTTCTTCAGCATGCTTCTTTTATTAGAGAACTCCACTGCCTTGTTTTCTCCAAAGCCATTAAATGCTCCTCTGCACTGAAGATCAAAAGGGTATTCTTGGAAACAAGAAAAATCCATGTAGCTCTTCTCTTGGTCTCATATATTCACACAGAGAGATAATATATACATGGAGATAAAGCATGTGATGTTTGGATCTGGTGATGGCTATGTTATCGTATGCAAATCTTTTTGATTGCCAAAAATGGAAACCTGAGGACAGAGAAGAATAGGTCTGAGGAGAGAAGAGTATATATGGAAATAGAAAGAAACCCCACGCATACATCTTTCATGGTTGCTCTGTTAAGAACAGTTTCAGTTCTCTGACATCATGTTTTTTTTTTTTTCACAAATTGAAATTTTATTAAAGGACCAAGTCCAAACCAAACGGCTACAAACCAGCCTACACGGCCCAACAAAAAGAAAACAAAAGGGCCCGATAAACACAACAACAAAGGCTAAAAGCCCAACCCGCGATTCACGCAACTTAACCAAACCCACATGTCCCATTAAATCCTGAACGCCGTCCACGTGTGCAAATCGCCGGTAAAACGCGACACACGCGTCACCAGATCGCCACACCATGGCCCAAAGACCGAGATTTTCGCCGGAAACCCACCGGAGACAAACCATCGCGCCCCACATCGCATCCAACATCACGTCCAGCATCGCCGCTCACACTTTATCACCGAAGGACTTCATCGAGTTCACATCGAGATCTCATTCAGTTCATCCTAGCACACTGACGACTGCAAACCAAACTCTTCCCATGCTTCTTCCCCACCGTAGCTCCACCGCCGGAGAGCTTCCATCGAAGTCTTACCAAGATTTCATCCGCCGGAAACCGAAGCCGGAACACCGAAAAGAAAACCAAAACCAGAAGGAATCAAAACCGAAGATCCAAAAGTCGGCGAGGTTCGGCTGAAGAAGCCTCTACCCCCCGCGGTCTGTAGCCGGCGTCGGCGGAGCTGCGCAAACCTCCACCTCCCGGAGGTAATTACCAGTCGTAAAAATCAAAGCCAAAAGAGAAAAAACAAACATGCTCGGAAGAAGAAACGCTAATCATAACATTCAAGACCGGACCGACGGTGGCTAAGGGAGCCAACTCCGTCGGCCGGAAAATCCTAATACGGCGGCTTTTTCTCTAGAAAGAGGTTTTTTTTTAAACGTCTGCATATTACTGATCAGGAAATGAAAAAGGCCATACACAAAAGGCCATACAACAAAGAAGAGTTAAAACGCTCAACCTTAATAATAAAGATCTACGAGCGTAAGAAAGCAGCTTCTCTGTTGATTAAATGATGAAGCCACGCAGGTCCTCCGAGGGCTAAGTAAGATTGGAATCTTCCATCCCTGAGCACACTCTTCGCAATTTCTCTAGCAACTCTGTTTGAAATCGGGGATTTCAATTGAAACGCAACTGCAGGAAACTGTGCACACAAACCTTGAATCCGACTGAGGATGATACGGTATCTGGGCCAGTCTATTGCCTTCCCTATTGCTGCAAATAAATCATGAAAATCAGCAGCAAAAACCACTTCCTGATAACCAAGTTCTTTCAAACTCCTCAACGCCCATTCCAAACAACGGAGTTCAGCCGTAAGTCTATTTGGTGAGAACGTGAAGGCGTCCCTCGCATGGTGGAGCACATTACCAGATGGATCCCTAATGATAAACGCCCCCCCCACTATGTAGTTTTGCGTTTCTCCAGTTCGCATGGATATTGCATTTCACAAAGCCAGGAATCGGGGGTTCCCACTTCTTACCTTCCTCCAGTAAACCATTCACAGTCTCTTCATTTGCTTGACTATCATTGAGCTCAGTCCACAGTCTTGCATCATCCCTTATCAGTTGCAGCTGCACCTCAATGGAGATTTGAGTTTCCGCGTAAAGAACAGAGTTTCTATTCTTCCAGATCGTCCAGAAAATCCATGGGATAGTTTGGCGTTGAGCTACCGGTAAACTCGGTTCCGTCATCAGCTTAAGATGTAACAAAAGAAGCTCACTCAACGACTGGTCACTTTGAGCTACTACCGGAGTAAAACCCATTCGTGCCCATATGTCTTGCGCCACCGGACAGAGAAATAACACATGCGCAATGGATTCGTTGGCGCCCGAACAGAGCTTGCAATTAGCTTCAACGTTCATTCCCCTCGTGTTCAGTCTCTCCGCGACCGCTAGAGCACCAGATGCAGCTCTCCAGAGGAAGCTTCTTATTTTAGGAACTGTCGGAGCCTTCCATATCAAACGTTTGAGCTCTAAAACCTCGTGGCTCACCTCATCACCTCCTAACGCCTCTGCTTCTTTTTCTTGAGCTGCAAGAGAGTACCCACTTTTAACAGAGTACGAACCATTGGGAGTGAAAGCCCATATCTCTCTATCTTGAGATGCTCCTGTCGGTAACTGAGTAATACGTTGAACTTCGTTGATGGGAAACAACTCATTCAACAAATTCACATTCCAGCTCCCATCACTATTAATTAGAGCGCTCACTTTGAGGTTAGCATCGAATATGATTTGCTTGCTGACTGGTCTACGGGGAGTGTCATCCATAATCCATTTCTCTGACCACACAAACGTCGATGCTCCATCTCCTATAGACTTGATTAACCCTTTTTGCAAGAGGTCACGTCCAAAAAGAATACTACGCCATGCATAAGATGGACGTATGCCTTTTCCACAGTCCATGAAGCTTCGGTTATTGAAATACCGTCCTTTATAAATCTGTGCGATTAGACTCTCAGGGTTGTTTAGTAACCTCCAGGCCTGCTTTGCCAATAAAGCCTGATTAAAATCTTCCATATCTCTAAAACCAAGGCCCCCGTTCTCCTTTGAGATACACATCTTCTTCCAAGAGATCCAATGGATCTTTCTCTTCTCTCCGCATTCATCCCACCAGAAACTTGCCATAGCACTCATAATCTTTTGACAATGATGCTTTATCAACCTGAAACAAGACATTGCATACACCGGTAACGCCATCGCTATGGACTTGAGTAAAACCTCCTTGCCGCCCAAGGACAACTTCTTAGCAAACCAACCTCGAAGTCTCTTATTCAGCTTCTCTCCAATGAAAGCAAGGAGCTTCTGCTTAGAACCACTGAAGCATTCCGGCAAGCCTAAGTATTTTCCATCCCCACCTTCATTCTCGATACCCAGAAACTCAGCCAATACACGCTTCATCACTGCATCAATACCTGCTCCATAAGTGATCGCCGACTTCTGGAAGTTAATAACCTGACCGGAGGAGTCTCCATATAGCTTGAGGCGTCGTAAGAACTCGGAGCATTCAGCCAAAGTAGCTCTACAGAGAAAGAAACTATCATCAGCAAATAGGAGATGTTGAACCGATGGACAGTTCGATGCTATCTTCATGCATGTGATCCTCCCATTCTGCTCCCCCTGGTTCATTGTGTGAATTAACGCCTCTGCACATAGTATAAAAAGAAAAGGAGAAAGAGGATCTCCTTGTCTGATACCACGTTGAGGAGTAATGTGGCCATATGCTTGCCCATTCAGTAGCACCGAGTAGGAAACTGACCGCACACAGCTCATAATCCAAGCAATCCATGTAGAATGAAAACCCAACTTGGAGAACAAGGCTTCCAAGAAATTCCACTCCACCCTATCATACGCCTTGGACATATCAGTTTTAATGGCTATGAAATCTGATTTGCACATAGGGTTGGTCCTCAAACCATGAACCATCTCATGTGCAATGAGCAAGTTATCAGAGATAAGGCGACCTCCTACAAAAGCTCCTTGAGCTGGTGAGATTATATGCGGCAAGATGGTCTTGAGCCGATCACACATCACCTTGGAGACAATTTTGTAGACCACAGAACACAAGCTAATAGGTCTTAGATCCTTCATCTGATTCGGGTTGAGAACTTTAGGCAATAGACAGAGCTCTGTGAAGTTCCAGTCCATAGGGAGCTGACCTGACTCAAAGAAGTTCCGCACCTCCTTCGTCACTTGCTGGCCTGTGATGTTCCAAAACTTCTGGAAAAAATGACCTGTCATCCCATCAACACCCGGGGAGCTATCGCATTTGATTGCCTTCACCGCACTCTTGATCTCCGCATCTGATACCGGTTTAATCAGGTCTCTGTTCATTCGCTCTGTTACCCTTGGCGTCATTCCTTCCAACAACTCAACTGGAGAAGCAGACCCATTTGAAGTGAACAAATCAGTGAAATAGTCAACCGCTATCTTCCCTTTCATATCTTCATCGAAGTGCTCCGACCCATCAGGACTGATCAAAGAATGAACCTTATTCTTCATCCTCCTAGACTCCACCCAACCATGAAAGACTTTAGTATTCTTGTCACCAACTCGTAGCCAAGAATTTTTACTCCGTTGTTGCCAAAAAGTCTCCTCTTCTTGATATGCCTTTTCCAACTCCAGACGCATCATTGGCAGTCTCGCGAGATCAGGTCTGATTTTACTCTCCTCCACCTCCAACTCTCTGCGCAACTTCATGATGCTCATATTAGAGTTCACATTAGCTGTTCGCTTCCATTTTGATAGCTCCATTCTACAAGAACGGATGCGCTCCGATACAGATGCCTCCCCTGAGGGATTACCCACGCTCCAGCCTCTACGTATGATCTCCTGAATCCCAGGTTTAGCACACCATCTTTTATCAAAAGTAAACCTTCCTGTCCTCCTCTGCACTGTAGCATCCAGTCCCGTGAAAATCGGTCTATGGTCAGAACCTGTCTTCTCCAGATAGAACGAGTGAGAGTTTGGGAAGAGACGAAACCATTCAGCGTTTCCGAACGCCCTATCCAATCTGCATTGAACCCACACCTTTTCTTTAACACCATTGCTCATGATCTCTCTAACTCCAGCCCAAGATAATCGGTTGCCTGAGCTCGGTATCTCTTTCAGCCTGCAGTCGCGCGCAAACGCCCAAGATAATCGGTTGCCTGAGCTCGGTATCTCTTTTTCTCTGACATCATGTTTTCAAAAACAAAAACAAAAACTCGTTTTAATATAAAACATAAACAAAAACTCGTTTTAATATTTGTCACCTTTTATTCTTCTCCCCACGTTTTCTGAAATATTCCATTTCCTTATACATGTATAAATGTAGTTGTATAAAACCAAGAATATGCACAACCATTTTTAGATGTAATTCATATGTAACATGTATGTGTGTATTTTAGTATGCATATGCAAGTTCTAAGCATTATTTAAGGAATAACAGAACAAGTAGTACTTAAGCTCATAGTGGCAAAAACATGTACATTCAGAAAAAGATATCATATCACTACACTATCCTTCAAGGTTCGAATAAGGCCTTGATTGGTAGAGCATTAGCATCATGCTACACATTATCCAATCAACATTTGTTTGAAAAGCATTTAGAAAAGCATTTACTAAATGCTAATGCTCTCTAAATGCTCTCTAGCAAATGCTCTCATATGAAACTTTTGGAAGAGCATTTGCATTTACAATTTATAAATTTAAGAAATAAATATAATTAGTTCATTTATTTGATTTAATATTATCATAAAATTATTTTTATATCCAGAAAATAAAAATTTGATTTCTAAAATAAATTTACAATATAAATATTTTTTTAAATAGTATTTCACATTAAAAATATAATTTAATTATATAAATTATATTATATTTTAAATGCAAAATATTATTTTTAAAAATAAATATTTTAATTGTAAATTTTATTTTTTTAAAATAAAATTTCGATAAAATTTCTATCTCTTTTATATATTAATATATAAAATAAAAAAGATATATATAATGATAATTTATTTATTCTTTTAATATATTCAAATTATTTTATATCCAAAAATAAATTTATGTTTTATTTATTTTAATAATATTGAAAATTATTTTATATCCAAAAATAAAATTTATTTATTTTAAAAACAAATACATTCTAAAAATAATATATTCACATTTAAAATTTAATTTATGTTATTAATTAAGATTCATTTTTTAATAACAAATATATTATTAATATATATATATATATGTATATATATATAATTTCAAAATAATTATATTATAAACTAACTTTTATAAAAAACTTAAAATTGTATACTGCTACTGCTCTACCAATCATCTTATTAAAAATTTTAATAAGAGCATACATGTTCTGCAGCATACTGTTTGTACAGCATACTGCTACTGTCTCTTCATCAGCTGTACCAATCAAGGCCTAAGTTTCTTTAAGCCAAACTTAAGCCCATCAAACATATTAATTTTGCTTGGTGTTTGGCTGCTAATTGTAATCTAATCCACAAAAGTGCAGAGATAATACATACATGAATCCTAATATATTACACGTTTTTTTTTTGAAAAAAATATTACAAGTTTATAGCCTACTTTTTTTGTTTTAAAGCCTACTTCGAATAAGCACTCATATAAAATACTGAGCCATTTCATTTTTAATAACAATATCACTTTCTTTTTATATAAAACGAGAATTTGTCTATTTTTTTCTTTTTCTTTTTTTGGTCCTCGTTCACACACATTTGGCTACATATCACTATCAGTCCAAACATCAATTGGTTATCCAAAAAAGACCCAACTTGGAACCGAAAATTATAAGAAACCGAAGCAAACCAAACCGGTATAGAATATAAAATCATTAAATGATTTTACTAGTTGTTAATATCTGAACTGCCCTCCGGTGTAGGTCTGGCCAAAGGACCAAGTGGGAGGAGCAACATTGTACGACACGACGCTTCGGCGATCACTTGTGGTCACAACAAACGACAGACTTTGACCGTTGAGATAAGAGTTGCTTTGCCAGTTTTGCCCCCAGTTTCTTGACATTAATTGCCATCTTGAACGTGACCCTCTCATCGACACTGAGTGTACGTCCCCGGCTCCACCTACGTTTGTGACCAGAACCAAGTTAAAATATGAGTGGCCGTTGATCGTGAACCTTATCCCGCCTCTTCTTCTGCACCGAACCCTATAAAAAAAACAATTATTATAGAGGCACCACAAGTCAAGTCTATTAATGACTTAATACCCAATTTCTACTACATTTATAAACTGGTCCAAAGTAGTAAAGGCGTATTTATGAATCTAAATTCCATGAACACGTATCTTCTGTACACTGTTTAGGCATAGTTAAACATTTTATAGAGGAATACTGCTTAGATAGGAGCCTACTCAACATTTAAACCGATTTTTCAAAAAAAAAAAATTTGGATTGTGTTACAAAAAAAAAGAAAAATCATTTTGGAAAATACATTAAAAAAAATAATCATTAAAACTATAATCCATTTTCCACTTAAGCGGATCTCTAGGCGTCCGATTTTTATTCACAAACTACACATATAGTTGAGTACTACTATGCAATTCCATGACAGTAAATAACCCCATTGTGAGGGGTTAGTAAATTAGTACCTTCTGTACATAACCGGAATGATGCCGGACTTGTAAAGAGCGATGTGTTCGTAGATGGGCTGAGAAAGATCGAAATGGTGGTTGGGAGGATCGCAGGCGCCACCAGGAGGGCAAAAGTTAGTGGCAGTGACCACAATGGACCGGCCTTGTATGCACCACTGAGGATCGTTGACACACTTCAGCTCGAAACACGCACCGCAACTAAGTCCATTGTCGAATAACGCCGTGCTCAGCGCCGCCGTCTCTGTTCCGTAACCTTGGCCATACAGATTCCCGTACCCACATGCTCCACCTTTTTTTTATTAATTAAGCAAATGGTTTTAGTACCCACATGCATATAGTGTAAACGCAAACGTAAAGTCGACAAACATTTGTAAGATTTTTATTTTGTTTACGTACGGAGTTTGCATTTATGTTTTCTAAAAATTCTTCTGAAAATTTTAAATCTTGTGTTAGAAAAATTAGTTTAAAGACAATAAATTATACCATGTGAAAAAGATTAATGTGATATGCATATAACATCAAAGAGTCGATTTGCTCTGTTAGTATAATATAATATTTTATCCGTTGAAATCATTTGCATGAAACAAGAGGGCTAGCTAGCTCTGATAACATGAGATTAAGCTGAGGTGGAATGAATAAATTACCCTTTTTCAGTTAAATTATAGTGATGCAAGTGAACATAAGACATTGAAGGGTTTTTGTTAGAGATCAATAAGGTACCCATTGTGCCGGAAGCATCACCCCCGCCGTAGAAAGTGGCATGAGCGTTGATCCAAGGTCCTCCGTGGCCGCCGGGATGATGGCCGCCACGACGGTAGAAGCCTTGAACGCCGATGGAAACTGCTAGGACATGCAGCAGGAGAGCCGAGATTACTAAAACTCCCATGATGAAGCAAATCAGTTACAACACAAAGGGAGAAAAAAAAAACAAGAGCACCTAATTAATGTTTATATTTTCTGCCAATCTGAAAGTTTGGTGTGATGAAATTGAGGAAGAAGAAAGTTTGGTATAAATAGGAAGAAGGGTTCAGACAAAGTTTTAGCTGTAATGAATCAACCCGGGTCCATGCAACTGCTTCTTGGTCTCCATTATAATCTGTTAATTAGTTGTTTTTTCATTTTAAGTGTTTAGTTTGTATAAAGTTAAAAAAGTTCAATAAAATCATAAAAAGGATATTGAACCGCGTAAAGAGATAAAGGAGAGGTGAATTTCACTGTAAGTCTATAAGAGGTCAAAGAAAACTTTTTTTTTTTTGAAAAAAGGGCACAAGGTCAAAGAAAACTTGTTAAAAACGAGTTGGAATCTTCAACTCAAAATTAATACATGGCAATGGTGATACTGTAGTTACCAGTTCTTTTTCTTCTTCTTCTTCTTTTTCTTCTTTTAAAGTATAGATCAAGTTTTGATCATTTTAAGTGTCAGAAAGTCATCATACGCAGACACGATTTGGACAATAGTTTACAACTAATAAATTATGCGGTTTGATTGTTCGAGACATGCAATATAGAGCTCAATAAATAATTCCTGAGAACTTAACAGTGCAATTTAATTTGTGTCCACTTTGCACTGGAATCTACTATTGTTTTAATTTGACGCTTGCATAAGAAACCTTGTTACTTTCAAGTTTATTTTTTGTTAAATACTTTCAAGTTTAAATTTTTTTTATGTCAACTAAGTTTAATTTTGTTATCTTACAAAATATCTTATATTTTTTAATCTACATCGAGCACTTGAATAATTTCAAATTTATATACACTAAACAAAATATGCCGAAGTATCCATGGCAACATAAAAATAGAGGAGCTAACAAGTTGCTCTTTAGAACATTTCATGTGCGATACACCGAATGCGTTTGCTTTTATAAGAAATTGTACCGGTTATTATGTCATAAACATATTGACAATGATAGGAGATGGTCAAGAGATACGTTGTTAATGCTCTATTTTTTTTTTTGACGAAATAATGCTCTATTTTTCTTTATAAAAAAATAGAGATACGTTGTAATGATTTGTGAAAGAAATGAAAACTGTGAGTTGCCAAAAAAAAAAAAAAATGAAAACTGTGCTGAAAGAAAACCGGATGGACGTGGACTGAACAAAAACGAACCACATGTCATATGTATGTATAAATATTAATATTTTAGTCTTACAAGTTTTCGTATGAATACTATGAAATTTTGAAAGTTTGTTATAGAATCATATGCTATCAGCAATAGAAATGTATGGAATTTGAAAGCATATGCATTATAAATCTGTAGCTAAAACTTGTGAGATATTTTTATAGCTTCTGTTTTCCTTTTTCTTTAAGGTGAACTGATGTAAACAGTACATGTATATACGACATGCAGAGGCGGATCTAGACATACTTTTAATTGGGGGCACAATTATAAACTTCAAGTTAGTAGGGGGCATTTTCATAGAGTTTAAACTAATTACACGAAGAATATCAAAAGTTTGAACATATTACATTCAAGAAAATAAATTTTAGTCGGGGGCACGTGACTCCGTTACGAACAACATACGTCCGCCCCTGACGGCATGCAGATATTTTTCCACGTTTTACAAGTATGCGAATGAAGTCTTAATCCATACTCAAATTTGGTCGAACATTAGTACCCGTTCTCACATGGATGAAGCATGGTGGTTTAAATATATTGACTTTGACATGACGATATTTCAACTAATTATGTGGGTGACAAAAATGGTTCAGTTTATCAGTATACAGCTTCTAAGATGTGTGTGTATCCCTCAAATTAGTTAAACCATTTCTCTAATCGGAATAGGTCATCTACAAAAAATCAAGATTAATACCTGAAGCATGTGAATAGTCGGCTATTTTTGTCAATTAACAGTTTATAACGTCTATAGTGGCGTCAATCATGGTTTGAGGTTCAAATACAGCTTAGCTTATGAAAGTGATGTGCCCAAAGTCCTTATGCTATGAGAGAAATGAGAGACTATTAGGACATATAAGGGTGGGCATTTTGGGCATCGGTTTGGTTCTGTTGGAATATTTCGGGTAGTTTGAGTAGAAGGTTAGAGGATCAATTTACTATTTGATCTATTTTCGGTTCGGTTAGGATAATTTTGGGTTCAGTTAGGTTCGGATATTAAAACTAGAAACCGAAAGATATCCAAAAAAATTGGTTCTTATTTGGTTACGGTTTTGGTTTGGCTAGTTCTGGTAGTTCTCCTTCAGATAGTTCAAATAAAATATCGGCTATTTAGGATAAAATATTAAATAATTAGGATGATTTAGATAAAAATGGATATTTTGGATACAATTATCCGAATACTTCAGATAATTCGAGTAGTTCGGATATTTTATAATAATATAGTTATCTTCAAATATTTTTGGATTCTTATAAGAAATTTTTTAGTTATAAATATATATTTAATTATGTTATATGTATATATAACTAATAGTTCTATATATCTGGATATCTCTTCAATTCTCGGTTCTATTTGGTTATTTCGGATATAAAAATATAGGAATTATTCGGCTATTTTATTTAAGTTTTTGATTTGGTTCTGATTCAAATATTTTGGTTGGAATATGGTGTGGTTCTGGATTTTTTACCCAGACCTAAAGATATATATGATATAAGGAATTCAGCCAAAAAAAACCTTAACTTTGCACGAATTGCCAAAACAAACATGAACTTTTGGGCTGACCAAAAAAACACTAAACTTTCATTGACTTGCCAATTTAGCACGTCGTCAGTTAATTTAACAAACATCGTTTATGTTGGTGCTAAAGTGAAACGATGTCGTTTTCAAATGATATGAAACAACGTCGTTTTATATGAGTTGAAAAATAAAAACAAGTAGTCCCCTGGATTCGAACTTCGGTTGGGTAGAACATAACTATTGGCACTTTAAATGTATTTACTAACATATTTAATGTTATTTGGTAATCATTGAATATAAAAAAATTCTAAAAACTTAAAAATATCTTTAAAATTCCAAAAAATTGAAAAAGAAATATTTTTATAAAATTAATTTTGAAATTAAAATAAAAATAAAAAAAAAATTCTTAAAAAAATAAAAATCTTTAAAAAATTCAAATTTTTTTAAAAAAATTCAATATCTAGCTTAAAAATCGAAACTTAAGAAAAAAAATATTTTATTTTATATAAAAATCGATTTTTAAGCTAGATATTGAACTTTTTAATTTTTATTTTCTTAAGAAAAAAAAGAATTTATTTTTCATTTTAGTTTCAAAATTAATTTTATAAAATTATTTCTTTTTTCAATTTTGGAATTTTAAAGATATTTTTAAGTTTTTAGACAATTTTTTTATATTCAATGAGTATCAAATAACATTAAATATGTTAGTAAGTACATTGAAAATGTCATTAGCCCAGTGGTAAAATACCATATCATATGTCCTATCCAACCTGAGTTCAAATCCAGGGGGCTACTTGTTTTTATTTTTCAAATCATATAAAACGACGTCGTTTCATCTCATTTGAAAACGACGTCGTTTTACTTTAACGCCAACAAACGACGTGTTAAATTGACAGTCAACGAAAATATTGCTAATTAATTAGAAAGTCAATGAAAGTTTTGTTTTTTTGGCCAGCCCAATGAAAAAAGTGTTTTTTTTCATGAAATTCATGTTTATTTTGGTAATTTCTGAAAAGCTGAGGTTTTGTTTGGCCGAATTCTCATATGATATAATATATGTATGAAAATATTGGAGCAACATTATTAATGGATTCTCATCCTTGGTCTTCACAGATCTCAACACAAAATAAAATAGATGAGTATTTCAAATGTTTAGATATTCATTAAAAGTATCTCAAAATATTTCATTTAAAATATTTTTGACAAGATATCTAAATATTTTGAGATACTCATTTTATTTTGTGTCCAAATCTGTGAGACACCAAGGACGAGAACCCATTAATAATGGGTCTCTAGAATATTCAGAAAGACAAGGGTCTCGTGAAAGTCTAAAACAACATGGTTTCAAAAGAAAACAATAAATTCACAACTAAGTGGCCCAGTAACGAATACGCAAAATGATATACGGCTTTTACATTCCATACAAATTGAAGGGTAAGCCACTAAGCCGGATTTTTTGACTTGTAGTCTTTTAATTTATTTGACGTGTAGTGTTTTTCCTTTCTTCCTACAATTTGGGACGTGTAGTGCTTTTTTTACGTCTATTGTTGTTACTTTCCACTTTTAGATTTGTTTTTTATCATCGAAAGACTGATCTATTACTCAAGCTTGAGGTGGTCTGGGTAACCAGACCGGAATAGAACAACCAAAGTAGCAAAGAGAACGGTGGAAAGTACGAGCAGTCCTAGCTAACGAATCAGCTACAACATTTTGATTTCTTGGAATGTAGTGAATGGTAAACTCTGTAAAGCACATCTTCAGCATATTTATCGTTTCCAACTCTGTAGAGAAGGTTGGCCATGCCTGAGGTTCCTTTATCATTACGATTAGATCCTTACAATCTGTCCCAAATCTTTGGCAGTCCGAATGTTGCAGCATTGTCTCCATTGCCCATTTCAAAGCTTTAAGTTCCGAGTGCAAAGGTGTTTCGCGTCTTCTCAAGTTTCTTGTCCCCATGAGCTGTATCTTTCCCGTGCTGTCCTTCCAAGCCCATCCTAATCCAGTGTAATGATCAGTAGAGGTCCATGAACCATCCACCATGCATATATCTCCCAAGCTTAAGACTTGTGATTGATCTGAGCTTTGTTCCACTGGAGCTGTCGGTATCATCTCCCTAGCATTATGCCATGCCTGACATTCAGATTCCGCATACCTGACTAGTTCCACTGGATCTCTATCTATCCCCCTGAATAGTTTGTCGTTCCTAGCCTTCCAGATATACCATATTATCCAAGGATACAGATCTCTATCATTTTCTGGCTCAATGATAATTCTTCCTCTAAAACAAGTAATCCATATTGGCGTAGACACTCGAGAGAGGAAACGTTTGTGGATTGGATGGAGTAGAGGATAATGCCCATACTTGTAATGCTGGCGGACATTCAAAGATTGCATGAGTAACTGACTCTTCTGGCTCTGCACATCTTGGACAATAATTATCGCATCTCATGTTACGTCTTGCAAGGTTCCTTGTAACCGCTATTTGTCCTGTAATCAGTTGCCAGATGAAGTGACGAATCTTCTGGGGTGCATTTACAGTCCAGGCAAAGGCCTGAAGCTTAGTTATGATAGGTTCTAAGACTTGAACCTCTTCATTTTTCCTCAATATATTTCTGGCTACCCAATATCCAGATTTGAATGTATATTGACCATTTTTGGTATAGCTCCAGCAGAATGTATCACGTTTATGAGTAGGGCTTATGGCCAAACTTTGAATCATGGGAATGTCCTCTTGATCTACATACTGCTCCAGTAGTTGTTCATCCCACTCCTTCGTCTGAAAATCAATGAGACTACTGACTAGCATATTCGGGTTTACCACTGGAACTCTGGGCCGAGCTGATCTAGCTGGTGTCGTCGGGATCCAAGGGTCCTGCCAGACCTTAATTTCATAACCTGAATGGACTTTGTTTTGGATACCCAATAATAAAAGTTCCCTCGCCGCTGTAATGCTTGTCCACACATAAGATGGGTTATCAACGGAGCCTAATCGCAAAGGCAAGCTCAAACGGTAGTATTTGCCTCTTAAGACTCTAGCCACTAAAGAATCTGGAAACTGAACTAGACGCCATAGTTGTTTTGCTAAGAGTGCCAAGTTAAACTCATGTATCAAGCGAAAGCCTATACCTCCTTCATCTCTAGGTGCACACATCTTATCCCATGTTGCCCAGTGTATTCCTCTTTTTGGCGGATTAGAACTCCACCAAAATTGTGCTATGGCACTTGCAAGATTCTCGCATATCTCCAAGGGGAGCAAGAAGCTGGACATGACATATGTCGGTAGAGCCAATAGGATCGATTCAATTAGTACTTCTTTCCCTCCTTTCGAAAGCAGTCTTCCCGTCCACCCATTAACTCTATGTGATAACTTCTCCTTTAGAAAGGCAAATAATTTGCATTTAGATCCACTAATATCCTCCGGGATACCTAGGTATGACCCCATTCCTCCTTCATTTTGGATACCAAGTGTGTCTTTAATCAGCTGTCGCTCACTCGCTGGGATCCTCTTACCAAAGAATAAGGAGGACTTGTCAAAATTGATACACTGACCTGATGCTTTCCCATATCTTCTGACTACTTTCATTACTTCTTCACATTCACGGGGCTCCGCCTTACAAAAGAAAAGGCTATCATCAGCAAAAAGTAGGTGAGAGATCGGGGGGCTAGCGCGAACGATTCGCATCCCCGTTATCTTTCCTTGACTTTCCGTGTGATTAAGAAGGCTAACGAGCGCTTCTGTGCATAGAATAAATATGAAAGGAGACAGAGGATCTCCTTGCCTCAGACCTCTCTCTGGGACTATATTCCCTCTTGGGTCTCCATTTATCAAGACTTTGTACCTAACCGAGGTGATACATCTCATAATCCAATCAATCCATATCTCTGAAAAACCCATCTTCCGCATGACAGCCTTAATAAATGACCATTTCATCCGGTCATATGCTTTACTCATGTCCGTCTTGATGCCCATTCTCTTCACTTTGCCGGCCGGTTTAGTCCGTAGAGCATGGAACATCTCCTGAGCTATCATGATATTATATGTGATTTGTCTTCCTTCTACAAAGGCTGATTGAGTTTCAAATATCCTTTGTGGGAGAACCTTCTTTAATCTCTGACATAAGACCTTCGATATAATTTTATAACTAACATTGCAGAGGCTGATAGGTCTAAACTGTGTCATCTCATTCGGCTTTGTCGTCTTAGGAATTAGACAAATATTTGTATCATTTAAGCCCTCCGCCATTGTGCCTTGAAAAAGAAATTGATTAACCATACGGGTCAAATCATCTTTCACAATATCCCAATACTTCTGGTAGAAAATTGATGTCATTCCATCTGGTCCCGGTGCTTTTTCTGGGTGCATAGCAAAAAGCGCTAGTTTCACCTCCCACCCTGTCACTGGTGCTGTGAGATCTTCATTTATGGCACCCGTGATAGTTGTCTTTACCTCCGATAATGCCTCCGCGATATCCTCTGGATCAGAAGATTCAAAAATCTGTCGAAAATAACTAGTAGCAATGGCTACCAGTCCTTCTTCATCTTCTACCACGTTTCCATTTTCGTCCAGAAGTTGTGTTATCCTATTCCTCGCTCTCCGTTGTTTGAGCAGAGCATGAAAAAATTTAGAATTCCTGTCTCCCTCCCTTAACCAGAAAACTCTACTTTCTGTCTCCAAAACATCTCTTCTGCCTTAAGAGCATTAGAGAGTTCTTTTAAAGCAGCAGCAATCTCCTCAGAAGTAGCATCATCATTCGAGTAAAGGTCCTCTACTTTCTCCTTAAGTTCCTCCACTAGTTTTGCCGATTTCACATCATTCTCCCTACGCCATTTACTCAAGGCTTTACGACAACTAGCAATATGTTCCATGATGTTCGCTTCAGGAGGCAGGTCATCCGATTTCCATCCTTCAAGAATAACTTGTCTTAATTCCTCATTATCCAGCCAGCGCTTATCAAACTTGAACTTTTTCCTCCTCCTTGTGGGCCGTACGAGTATGTCTGCTAAGACCGGACGATGATCCGATCCCTAGAGGCGAAGATACTTAACAGACGTGTGTGGGAATTTTCCATGCCAATCCCCATTTCCCACTGCTCTATCTAAGCGACATCTAACAGTTGCTCCTCTTGCTCTTTTTCCAACCCAAGAAAGCATGTCGCCCGTGTATGGAAAATCTAGCATAGCACAATCACTCAGCATCTGTCCGAATGGCAAGAAAGAACTATCCGAGCGTTTTCTTCCCCCCACTTTTTCAGTATGGTCCTTTATTTCATTAAAGTCACCAATCATGAACCAAGGTCCATTTCGAGTTGTTGAAAAACGCGTAAGACGTTCCCAAACCTGATCCCTACGTTCTAAAACAGGGTCACCATAAACAAATGTCATGTAGACTTTTATCCATCAATGATTGTCTCAATGTCAATCATTCTGTTATTCGAAAATAAAACATTAACTTGAAAATCATCCATAAAAAAGAGAGCTAAACCCCCGTTGAGACCAAGTGGCTCAACGGTAAACAAACGATCAAATCCTAAATCAGCCTGAATGTTTTGCAACATCCGCTTCTTATTCTTCGTTTCAGAAAGGAACACAAGTCCTGGGCGATGCTTCTGACACATCTCCGTAAGGCGTCGAACTGTGAGGTCATCCCTATCCCTCGACAGTTCCAACTGATTGTCTTCATGGGTTATTCTTTGGGGTTTGCTTGGACCCCCTCAAACCATTTTCTTTCGAAGACGAAGCATTTCTTCTTATCCTTACGTATTATCATTTGTCCTTTACTTTCCCCATAAGAAGGAAAGTGTGCTGGCGACCTATGACGTGGCCTTGGCGATCCCCGTTTCATTAGCACTGCTTCTTGGCCTGTGATCCAAAAGATGGGCCAGGACGTGTCTTTTCTTAAACCAGTCCGAGATGAGTGGCTCTTGGGCTTTCGTCCCGATCGTGAGCCATATCGCTCTGGTACAACACTTTCTCCTTAGCGGAAAGATCCTCCTCCATCTCTTTGAGGTCCTCACCCAGCAAGTCATCTTCCTCTACTTTTTCCATCATAAACGAGTCATGATCCACGACCATGCTAGAAGAGCCAGCAATATCATACCTTGCAAGGCTCCTATCATCTGATCTTCATTGTTATCTTCCTCCATAAGAGAGAAAGGTATTTGTTTTGCAACATTAGTGTCACGAGTCGTTACGTTCTGGTCCTTAGGTTGAGATCGTGAAGGAGTGACGATGGCGCTAGCTAGCTTCTTACCACTGTTTTGAGTTGCTTTTCCACTAAGGCTTGTCAAACCACGAACAGTAGAGGTCTCTGTATCAGATTCTCGAGCTTGCACAGAGGCGTTGGTAGATATTCCATCTGTAATCATCAGCGGTGGATTAGCCAAATTCTTATGTTTGTCGGCTGCAAGCTGATGTTTCTCTCTCCAAAGTTGAGGTCGTTTATGCTCATATGGAGCATAGCGGTGACCGTAGCGAGTAGAAGCACGGACAGGACCAGACTTTCCTCCAGCGCGCTCGAGCATTCTATCTCCATCCCTATGCACAGCTCCATATCTATCTTCACGACGAACCTGTCTCGGGTCCGAGTAACGAGAAATCATGGCGAGCCACCTCATTGTTATTGTGATAACTGTGATCGT
>NW_026616958.1:0-20420 GCF_000801105.2 Raphanus sativus | reverse complement strand
TGATAAGAATCATGAGATATTGCCATATGTCCGAACAGGCAATCTGGAATCATCTGAGAATAGAAAGTGGGATATCTTCTTCTCACAACTCCTATGAGATTTATTCAACTTCCTGGTTATTTCTCCACTGATTAGTGGTTCCAAATAAAGCTTCTTAGATCGTGGTCATCCTGGTTGATAAGATCATGAAGATATTGCCATATGTCCGAACAGGCTATCTGGAATCATCTGGATAGAAAAGTGGGATATCTTCTTACTCACAACTCCTATGAGATTTATTCAACTTCCTGGTTATTCCTCCACTGATTAGTGGTTCCAAATAAAGCTTCTAGATCGTGGTTCATCCTGGTTTGATAAGAATCATGAAGATATGCCATATGTCCGAACAGCTAATCTGAATCATCTGGATAGAAAGTGGGATATCTTCTTACTCACAACTCCTATGAGATTTATTCAACTTCCTGGTTATTCTCCACTGATTAGTGGTTCCAAATAAAGCTTCTTAGATCGTGGTTCATCCTGGTTTGATAAGAATCATGAAGATATTGCCATATGTCCGAACAGGCTTAAATTGGAATCATCTGGATAGAAAGTGGATAATCTTCTTACTCACAAACTCCTGAGATGTTATTCAACTTCCTGGTTATTCTCCACTGATTGTAGTGGTTCCAAAATAAAGCTTCCTATCGTGGTTCATCCTGGTTTGATAAGAATCATGAAGATAATGGCATATGTCCGAACAGGCTAATCTGGAATCATCTGGATAGAAGGTGGGAATATCTCTTTGCTCACAACACTTATGAGATTTATTCAACTTCCTGGTTATTCTCCCACTGACCAAATAAAGCTTCTTAGATCGTGGTTCATCCTGGTTTGATAAGAAATCATGAAGAGATATTGCCATATGCCGAACAGCTAATCTGGAATCATCTGGATAGAAAGTGGGATATCTTCTTACTCACAACTCTTATGAGATTTATTCAACTTCCTGGTTATTCTCCACTGATTAGTGGTTCCAAATAAAGCTTCTTAGATCGTGTTCATCCTGGTTTGATAAGAATCATGAAGATATGGCATATGTCCGAACAGGCTAATCTGGAATCATCTGGATAGAAAGTGGGATATCTTCTTACTCACACAACTCCTATGAGATTTATTCAACTTCCTGGTTATTCTCCACTGATTAGTGGTTCCAAATAAAGCTTCTTAGATCGTTGGTCATCCTGGTTTGATAAGAATCATGAAAGATATTGCCATATGTCCGAACAGGCTAATCTGGAATCATCTGGATAAAAGTGGGATATTCTCTTTACTCACAAACTCCTATGAGATTTATTCAACTTCCTGGTTATTCTCACTGATTAGTGGTTCCAAATAAAGCTTCTTAGATCGTGGTTCATCCTGGTTTGATAAGAATCATGAAGATATTGCCATATGTCCAACAGGCTAATCTGGAATCATCTGGATAGAAATGGGATATCTTCTTACTCACAACTCCTATGAGATTTATTCAACTTCCTGGTTATTCTCCACTGATTAGTGGTTCCAAAAAGCTTCTTAGATCGTGGTTCATCCTGGTTTGATAAGAATCATGAAGATAATGCCATATGTCCGAACAGGCTAATCTGGAATCATCTGGATAGAAAGTGGGATATCTTCTTACTCACAACTCCTATGAGATTTATTCAACTTCCTGGTTATTCTCCACTGATTAGTGGTTCCAAATAAAGCTTCTTAGATCGTGGTTCATCCTGGTTTGATAAGAATCATGAAGATATGGCATATGTCCGAACAGGCTAATCTGGAATCATCTGGATAGAAAGTGGGATATCTTCTTACTCACAACTCCTATGAGATTTATTCAACTTCCTGGTTATTCTCCACTGATTAGTGGTTCCAAATAAAGCTTCTTAGATCGTGGTTCATCCTGGTTTGATAAGAATCATGAAGATATTGCCATATGTCCGAACAGGCTAATCTGGAATCATCTGGATAGAAAGTGGGATATCTTCTTACTCACAACTCCTATGAGATTTATTCAACTTCCTGGTTATTCTCCACTGATTAGTGGTTCCAAATAAAGCTTCTTAGATCGTGGTTCATCCTGGTTTGATAAGAATCATGAAGATATTGCCATATGTCCGAACAGGCTAATCTGGAATCATCTGGATAGAAAGTGGGATATCTTCTTACTCACAACTCCTATGAGATTTATTCAACTTCCTGGTTATTCTCCACTGATTAGTGGTTCCAAATAAAGCTTCTTAGATCGTGGTTCATCCTGGTTTGATAAGAATCATGAAGATATTGCCATATGTCCGAACAGGCTAATCTGGAATCATCTGGATAGAAAGTGGGATATCTTCTTACTCACAACTCCTATGAGATTTATTCAACTTCCTGGTTATTCTCCACTGATTAGTGGTTCCAAATAAAGCTTCTTAGATCGTGGTTCATCCTGGTTTGATAAGAATCATGAAGATATTGCCATATGTCCGAACAGGCTAATCTGGAATCATCTGGATAGAAAGTGGGATATCTTCTTACTCACAACTCCTATGAGATTTATTCAACTTCCTGGTTATTCTCCACTGATTAGTGGTTCCAAATAAAGCTTCTTAGATCGTGGTTCATCCTGGTTTGATAAGAATCATGAAGATATTGCCATATGTCCGAACAGGCTAATCTGGAATCATCTGGATAGAAAGTGGGATATCTTCTTACTCACAACTCCTATGAGATTTATTCAACTTCCTGGTTATTCTCCACTGATTAGTGGTTCCAAATAAAGCTTCTTAGATCGTGGTTCATCCTGGTTTGATAAGAATCATGAAGATATTGGCATATGTCCGAACAGGCTAATCTGGAATCATCTGGATAGAAAGTGGGATATCTTCTTACTCACAACTCCTATGAGATTTATTCAACTTCCTGGTTATTCTCCACTGATTAGTGGTTCCAAATAAAGCTTCTTAGATCGTGGTTCATCCTGGTTTGATAAGAATCATGAAGATATTGCCATATGTCCGAACAGGCTAATCTGGAATCATCTGGATAGAAAGTGGGATATCTTCTTACTCACAACTCCTATGAGATTTATTCAACTTCCTGGTTATTCTCCACTGATTAGTGGTTCCAAATAAAGCTTCTTAGATCGTGGTTCATCCTGGTTTGATAAGAATCATGAAGATATTGCCATATGTCCGAACAGGCTAATCTGGAATCATCTGGATAGAAAGTGGGATATCTTCTTACTCACAACTCCTATGAGATTTATTCAACTTCCTGGTTATTCTCCACTGATTAGTGGTTCCAAATAAAGCTTCTTAGATCGTGGTTCATCCTGGTTTGATAAGAATCATGAAGATATTGCCATATGTCCGAACAGGCTAATCTGGAATCATCTGGATAGAAAGTGGGATATCTTCTTACTCACAACTCCTATGAGATTTATTCAACTTCCTGGTTATTCTCCACTGATTAGTGGTTCCAAATAAAGCTTCTTAGATCGTGGTTCATCCTGGTTTGATAAGAATCATGAAGATATTGCCATATGTCCGAACAGGCTAATCTGGAATCATCTGGATAGAAAGTGGGATATCTTCTTACTCACAACTCCTATGAGATTTATTCAACTTCCTGGTTATTCTCCACTGATTAGTGGTTCCAAATAAAGCTTCTTAGATCGTGGTTCATCCTGGTTTGATAAGAATCATGAAGATATTGCCATATGTCCGAACAGGCTAATCTGGAATCATCTGGATAGAAAGTGGGATATCTTCTTACTCACAACTCCTATGAGATTTATTCAACTTCCTGGTTATTCTCCACTGATTAGTGGTTCCAAATAAAGCTTCTTAGATCGTGGTTCATCCTGGTTTGATAAGAATCATGAAGATATTGCCATATGTCCGAACAGGCTAATCTGGAATCATCTGGATAGAAAGTGGGATATCTTCTTACTCACAACTCCTATGAGATTTATTCAACTTCCTGGTTATTCTCCACTGATTAGTGGTTCCAAATAAAGCTTCTTAGATCGTGGTTCATCCTGGTTTGATAAGAATCATGAAGATATTGCCATATGTCCGAACAGGCTAATCTGGAATCATCTGGATAGAAAGTGGGATATCTTCTTACTCACAACTCCTATGAGATTTATTCAACTTCCTGGTTATTCTCCACTGATTAGTGGTTCCAAATAAAGCTTCTTAGATCGTGGTTCATCCTGGTTTGATAAGAATCATGAAGATATTGCCATATGTCCGAACAGGCTAATCTGGAATCATCTGGATAGAAAGTGGGATATCTTCTTACTCACAACTCCTATGAGATTTATTCAACTTCCTGGTTATTCTCCACTGATTAGTGGTTCCAAATAAAGCTTCTTAGATCGTGGTTCATCCTGGTTTGATAAGAATCATGAAGATATTGCCATATGTCCGAACAGGCTAATCTGGAATCATCTGGATAGAAAGTGGGATATCTTCTTACTCACAACTCCTATGAGATTTATTCAACTTCCTGGTTATTCTCCACTGATTAGTGGTTCCAAATAAAGCTTCTTAGATCGTGGTTCATCCTGGTTTGATAAGAATCATGAAGATATTGCCATATGTCCGAACAGGCTAATCTGGAATCATCTGGATAGAAAGTGGGATATCTTCTTACTCACAACTCCTATGAGATTTATTCAACTTCCTGGTTATTCTCCACTGATTAGTGGTTCCAAATAAAGCTTCTTAGATCGTGGTTCATCCTGGTTTGATAAGAATCATGAAGATATTGCCATATGTCCGAACAGGCTAATCTGGAATCATCTGGATAGAAAGTGGGATATCTTCTTACTCACAACTCCTATGAGATTTATTCAACTTCCTGGTTATTCTCCACTGATTAGTGGTTCCAAATAAAGCTTCTTAGATCGTGGTTCATCCTGGTTTGATAAGAATCATGAAGATATTGCCATATGTCCGAACAGGCTAATCTGGAATCATCTGGATAGAAAGTGGGATATCTTCTTACTCACAACTCCTATGAGATTTATTCAACTTCCTGGTTATTCTCCACTGATTAGTGGTTCCAAATAAAGCTTCTTAGATCGTGGTTCATCCTGGTTTGATAAGAATCATGAAGATATTGCCATATGTCCGAACAGGCTAATCTGGAATCATCTGGATAGAAAGTGGGATATCTTCTTACTCACAACTCCTATGAGATTTATTCAACTTCCTGGTTATTCTCCACTGATTAGTGGTTCCAAATAAAGCTTCTTAGATCGTGGTTCATCCTGGTTTGATAAGAATCATGAAGATATTGCCATATGTCCGAACAGGCTAATCTGGAATCATCTGGATAGAAAGTGGGATATCTTCTTACTCACAACTCCTATGAGATTTATTCAACTTCCTGGTTATTCTCCACTGATTAGTGGTTCCAAATAAAGCTTCTTAGATCGTGGTTCATCCTGGTTTGATAAGAATCATGAAGATATTGCCATATGTCCGAACAGGCTAATCTGGAATCATCTGGATAGAAAGTGGGATATCTTCTTACTCACAACTCCTATGAGATTTATTCAACTTCCTGGTTATTCTCCACTGATTAGTGGTTCCAAATAAAGCTTCTTAGATCGTGGTTCATCCTGGTTTGATAAGAATCATGAAGATATTGCCATATGTCCGAACAGGCTAATCTGGAATCATCTGGATAGAAAGTGGGATATCTTCTTACTCACAACTCCTATGAGATTTATTCAACTTCCTGGTTATTCTCCACTGATTAGTGGTTCCAAATAAAGCTTCTTAGATCGTGGTTCATCCTGGTTTGATAAGAATCATGAAGATAATGCCATATGTCCGAACAGGCTAATCTGGAATCATCTGGATAGAAAGTGGGATATCTTCTTACTCACAACTCCTATGAGATTTATTCAACTTCCTGGTTATTCTCCACTGATTAGTGGTTCCAAATAAAGCTTCTTAGATCGTGGTTCATCCTGGTTTGATAAGAATCATGAAGATATTGCCATATGTCCGAACAGGCTAATCTGGAATCATCTGGATAGAAAGTGGGATATCTTCTTACTCACAACTCCTATGAGATTTATTCAACTTCCTGGTTATTCTCCACTGATTAGTGGTTCCAAATAAAGCTTCTTAGATCGTGGTTCATCCTGGTTTGATAAGAATCATGAAGATATTGCCATATGTCCGAACAGGCTAATCTGGAATCATCTGGATAGAAAGTGGGATATCTTCTTACTCACAACTCCTATGAGATTTATTCAACTTCCTGGTTATTCTCCACTGATTAGTGGTTCCAAATAAAGCTTCTTAGATCGTGGTTCATCCTGGTTTGATAAGAATCATGAAGATATTGCCATATGTCCGAACAGGCTAATCTGGAATCATCTGGATAGAAAGTGGGATATCTTCTTACTCACAACTCCTATGAGATTTATTCAACTTCCTGGTTATTCTCCACTGATTAGTGGTTCCAAATAAAGCTTCTTAGATCGTGGTTCATCCTGGTTTGATAAGAATCATGAAGATATTGCCATATGTCCGAACAGGCTAATCTGGAATCATCTGGATAGAAAGTGGGATATCTTCTTACTCACAACTCCTATGAGATTTATTCAACTTCCTGGTTATTCTCCACTGATTAGTGGTTCCAAATAAAGCTTCTTAGATCGTGGTTCATCCTGGTTTGATAAGAATCATGAAGATATTGCCATATGTCCGAACAGGCTAATCTGGAATCATCTGGATAGAAAGTGGGATATCTTCTTACTCACAACTCCTATGAGATTTATTCAACTTCCTGGTTATTCTCCACTGATTAGTGGTTCCAAATAAAGCTTCTTAGATCGTGGTTCATCCTGGTTTGATAAGAATCATGAAGATATTGCCATATGTCCGAACAGGCTAATCTGGAATCATCTGGATAGAAAGTGGGATATCTTCTTACTCACAACTCCTATGAGATTTATTCAACTTCCTGGTTATTCTCCACTGATTAGTGGTTCCAAATAAAGCTTCTTAGATCGTGGTTCATCCTGGTTTGATAAGAATCATGAAGATATTGCCATATGTCCGAACAGGCTAATCTGGAATCATCTGGATAGAAAGTGGGATATCTTCTTACTCACAACTCCTATGAGATTTATTCAACTTCCTGGTTATTCTCCACTGATTAGTGGTTCCAAATAAAGCTTCTTAGATCGTGGTTCATCCTGGTTTGATAAGAATCATGAAGATATTGCCATATGTCCGAACAGGCTAATCTGGAATCATCTGGATAGAAAGTGGGATATCTTCTTACTCACAACTCCTATGAGATTTATTCAACTTCCTGGTTATTCTCCACTGATTAGTGGTTCCAAATAAAGCTTCTTAGATCGTGGTTCATCCTGGTTTGATAAGAATCATGAAGATAATGCCATATGTCCGAACAGGCTAATCTGGAATCATCTGGATAGAAAGTGGGATATCTTCTTACTCACAACTCCTATGAGATTTATTCAACTTCCTGGTTATTCTCCACTGATTAGTGGTTCCAAATAAAGCTTCTTAGATCGTGGTTCATCCTGGTTTGATAAGAATCATGAAGATATTGCCATATGTCCGAACAGGCTAATCTGGAATCATCTGGATAGAAAGTGGGATATCTTCTTACTCACAACTCCTATGAGATTTATTCAACTTCCTGGTTATTCTCCACTGATTAGTGGTTCCAAATAAAGCTTCTTAGATCGTGGTTCATCCTGGTTTGATAAGAATCATGAAGATATTGCCATATGTCCGAACAGGCTAATCTGGAATCATCTGGATAGAAAGTGGGATATCTTCTTACTCACAACTCCTATGAGATTTATTCAACTTCCTGGTTATTCTCCACTGATTAGTGGTTCCAAATAAAGCTTCTTAGATCGTGGTTCATCCTGGTTTGATAAGAATCATGAAGATATTGCCATATGTCCGAACAGGCTAATCTGGAATCATCTGGATAGAAAGTGGGATATCTTCTTACTCACAACTCCTATGAGATTTATTCAACTTCCTGGTTATTCTCCACTGATTAGTGGTTCCAAATAAAGCTTCTTAGATCGTGGTTCATCCTGGTTTGATAAGAATCATGAAGATAATGGCATATGTCCGAACAGGCTAATCTGGAATCATCTGGATAGAAAGTGGGATATCTTCTTACTCACAACACTTATGAGATTTATTCAACTTCCTGGTTATTCTCCACTGATTAGTGGTTCCAAATAAAGCTTCTTAGATCGTGGTTCATCCTGGTTTGAAAAGAATCATGAAGATATTGCCATATGTCCGAACAGGCTAATCTGGAATCATCTGATGTGATCATGGACCAGCCAACTCATGAAGACAATGTGATGATAGATGAGCCAGCTGCTGAAGATGTCTTAACCATACCAGAAGGTCCTATTACTCGTTCAAGGAGTAGACAACTCAAGAAAGCCATTGGAGGATTACTCATGATAGCCTGGAAGCAAGAAGAAGGTCTTGGAAGAAGCTTGATCAACCAAGACACACTTATCACCATTCAAGCAACATCACCATCAAGCTGATCATCATCTAGGCAAGTGGCTTGGTGTACTCTTTTTCCCTTAGATAGTTTTGTCCCACTGGGTTTTCTATCTAAGGTTTTTAATGAGGCATCAAGTTCACTTACACATCTCCTAGATGATGTATCATGGGTGCATCTCGGATGCATATTTATCTTATGTTATATTTTAGACTATGGTTTCTTTTTATTTCCTTTTATTTGAAACACAAGGAGTATGTTCCTTTATTTGAGCTTGTGTATGTACAAGTCTCAGCCTATATATATGTTGTGTCCGCAAACCCTAATATCTATCAAGTTATCTTTTCACAAACCTTTATCTCTTGTTCTCTCTTCTCCTTGTTATCAAGTTGGCGAGTGATCTTGTTGGTGTGTAGTATCCAACAGCCCAAGGATCTCTTCTTCGGTGTGTCATATCCGAACTAGGCATCTAGGAGTATCAAGAGCCCTTTCACATCTCTTGTGTCACCATTCATTCCACAAACCTTGAAGAACTTGAGTCTCTGATTCGTCCTTGCAAGGATCTATCCCCCTTATAACCAGAGAAGCATCCTAGGAGTGTATCAAGTGGTATCAGAGCAACTCTGGCTAGGGAAGTTGTTGTTTACTCGATTTTTCTTATAGATCTGTTCATCTATTTCATCACTATTGCTAGATCTGTGTATGTTTGTCTCAGAACTGATAGATCTAAGTATTTCGACTAGGGTTTCTAAAGAGTCCATTCATATTCTTGTTGTCTACGGTTTTGAAACTTCTAGATCTATAAGTTGTTTGTGTTTGCTTGATTCGATCTGTTCTTATATCCATAGATCTGTGATTGTTGAGTCATATCATCATTTGTTGAACTTGATCTATTGGTGTAAGTGTGGAAAGAGTTTTTAAAATCAAACCTGATCCGTGTTGTTCAAGTTTTATCATCATTTGTTGTTTCCTTATTTGAATCTATTTCGTTTTGTTTTGTTTCTTGAACTATTTACTGGTTGCTTTCTTTTGTTTATCTCAGGTACTATGGCTGGAGATGAAGAAGAGGATGCAGGTGTTAGTCTAGAGCATAAAGCCTTGCTTGAAGCTTTAACTCGCCGTATGCACACTATGATGGAAACAAGATTGGGTACCTTCCGCGAAGAGCTTGATGCTCAGTCTTCAGAACCTAGACGTGATCCAAGGCAGAACCGACGAGAACCGGCTAGAAGAGAGCATGATGGTTCAGAAGAGACTGACAACTACTATGAAAGAGAACGGCACAGCTCAGACTCTAGACACAGCAGCCGTAGCAACCGAAGGCACAGGCGTGAGCATCGTCCACGCAATGAACTAGCTGGATTGAAGCTAAAAATCCCTCCTTTCCATGGCAAGGCTGATCCAGATGCTTATCTTGAGTGGGAGAAGAAGATTGAGCTAGTTTTCAACTGTCAACACTACACTGAGCTTAAGAAGATTCAAGTGGCTGCTACTGAATTCTATGATTATGCCTTGAGCTGGTGGGATCAGTTGGTTACAAACAAGAGGCGTAATGGTGAGTACCCTATTGAGACTTGGGCTGAGATGAAAGCTGTGATGCGCAGGAGGTTTGTGCCAAACCATTACCATCGTGATCTCCATCAAAGACTAAGAAAGCTCACACAAGGATCACGATCAGTAGAAGAGTACTTCCAAGAGATGGAGTTGTTGATGTTGAGAGCTTGCATATCAGAAGATAGAGAGGCTACTATGGCTCGGTTCCTTGGAGGACTTAACCGTGAGATACAAGACAATGTAGAGATGCAACACTATGTTGAGCTAGAAGAGATGCTACACAAAGCGATTCTGGTGGAGCAGCAAGTTAAGAGAAAGCATCAGTCACGAGGAAGCTATGGTACCAGCAAGTATCAGCAGGCTAAAGAGGAGAAACCAGCGTATCATAAGGATAATAAGCTTCAGCCAAAAGAAGATACCAAGCCAGGCAGTACTATCAGCAAAGACAAAGGGAAAACTGAAGCTACTTCTTCACGAGCCAGGGATGTCAAGTGTTTCAAATGTCAAGGACGTGGTCACTATGCTAATGAGTGCACTAACAAGCGAGTCATGATCCTCTTGGACAATGGAGAGTATGAATCTCAGGATGAGAAGCTTGAGGATGATCAGGAGCTTTCAGATGAAGAGTATGAAGAAGAACCAGTTCAGGGAAGATTGTTGGTTGCAAGAAGGACTCTCAGCTTGCAAAATAAAACCGTGGAGCTTGAGCAGAGAGAGAACTTGTTCTACACACGCTGCATGGTTCAAGGGAAGATATGTAGCCTGATCATTGATGGTGGGAGCTGTGTTAATGTTGCTAGTGAGACCATGGTGAAGAAGCTTGGATTAGAAACTCAGAAACATCCTAAACCTTACCGGCTGCAGTGGCTTAATGAAGAGGGTGAGATGAGAGTATCCACACAAGTCTCTGTACCATTCTCCATTGGTAGGTATGAAGATGAGATTCTCTGTGATGTGATACCAATGGAAGCAAGTCACATCTTGCTTGGTAGGCCGTGGCAATTTGATAGAAAAGTCACACATGATGGCTTTGCAAATAAGCATTCTTTTGAGTTCAATGGTAGGAAGACTACTCTGGTGCCTCTGACTCCTAAGGAAGTGCATCAAGATCAGTTGCAGCTTCAAAAGAAGAAAGAAATCGATCTCAAACCAGAGAAGAACAAGCAGCACAACTTCTATGCCAAAGCTGGTGATATCAAAAGATCTCTTCACTCTAACCAGCCTGTTTTTAAAGAAATCTTTTGAATCTAACTGAGTGTACACCGGTGTATCCGAGTGAGATGTTAGCTCTTTTACAGGAATTTGAAGATGTATTTCCAGAAGATAATCCCATAGGTCTACCACCTATCCGTGGGATTGAGCATCAGATTGATTTTGTGCCAGGAGCTACTCTTCCTAACAGACCAGCATACAGAACTAATCCAGTGGAGACTAAGGAGCTACAAAGACAGGTTGAAGAGTTGATGGAGAAAGGCCACATCCGTGAGAGCATGAGTCCTTGTGCTGTACCAGTGCTCCTTGTACCCAAGAAGGATGGAAGCTGGCGCATGTGTGTTGATTGTAGAGCAATCAACAATATAACAGTGAAGTATCGCCACCCTATTCCTAGATTAGATGATATGCTTGATGAGTTGCATGGTTCTAGCATCTTTTCTAAGATAGATTTGAAAAGTGGATATCATCAAATTAGGATGAAAGAGGGAGATGAGTGGAAAACAGCCTTTAAGACTAAGCATGGTTTGTATGAGTGGTTAGTGATGCCCTTTGGCTTAACTAATGCTCCTAGTACTTTTATGAGATTGATGAATCATGTGCTTAGATCCTTTATAGGATTGTTTGTGGTAGTTTATTTTGATGATATCCTTGTGTACTCTAAGAGCTTAGAAGAGCATATAGTTCATCTTAGGACTGTTCTTGATGTTTTGAGAAAAGAAAAGCTCTTTGCTAACCTCAAAAAGTGCACTTTCTGTACGGATAACTTGGTCTTCCTAGGTTTTGTTGTGAGTGCAGATGGAGTAAAGGTGGACCAGGAGAAGGTAAAAGCTATACAAGAGTGGCCAATTCCTAAGACCATAAGTGAAGTAAGAAGCTTCCATGGGTTAGCTGGTTTCTACCGACGATTTGTGAGGGACTTTAGCACCATAGCAGCTCCTTTGACTGAAGTGATCAAGAAGGAAGTCGGTTTCAAATGGGGAGAAGCACAAGAACTTGCCTTTCAATGCCTAAAAGAGAAGCTTACTCATGCCCCTCTTCTCATACTTCCTGATTTTAATAAAACTTTTGAAATAGAATGTGATGCCTCAGGAATTGGTATTGGTGCTGTGCTTATGCAGGAAAGAAGACCCATAGCATACTTCAGTGAGAAACTTGGAGGAGCAACTCTCAACTATGCTACCTATGACAAGGAACTCTATGCTTTAGTAAGGGCTTTGCAGACCTGGCAACACTATCTATGGCCCAAGGAGTTTGTCATACACACTGATCATGAATCTCTCAAGTACCTCAAGGGCCAGAATAAGCTCAGCAAGAGACATGCAAGATGGGTCGAGTTCATTGAAACCTTTCCTTATGTAATCAAATACAAACAAGGTAAGGAAAATATAGTTGCTGATGCACTATCCAGAAGGTATACCCTCTTGAATACTCTTGATGCTAAGTTGCTAGGATTTGAACAACTTAAAGATATGTATGCAACTGACTCTGACTTTCAGGAAGCTTATAAATCGTGTGAGAAGTATGCTGCTGGGCATTACTTTAGGCAGGATGGGTTCTTATTCTATGATAATAGACTGTGTGTGCCTAACTGTTCTTTAAGAGATTTATTTGTCAGGGAATCCCATGGAGGAAGTTTAATGGGACACTTTGGTATTGCCAAGACTCTCAAGGTTTTGCAGGATCACTTCTTTTGGCCACACATGAAACGAGATGTTGAGAGGATCTGTGGGAGGTGTGCAACTTGCAAAGCAGCTAAGTCAAAGATCCAACCCCACGGTTTGTATACTCCTTTACCTATTCCTACTCACCCTTGGAATGATATATCTATGGACTTTGTTGTCGGATTGCCAAGGACCAAGACAGGTAAGGATTCTATCTTTGTGGTTGTGGATAGATTTTCTAAAATGGCACACTTCATTGCTTGTCATAAGACTGATGATGCTTTACATGTTGCAAACCTGTTCTTTAAAGAGATTGTGCGCATTCATGGTATGCCTAGGACTATAGTTTCTGATAGAGATACTAAGTTTCTTAGTTATTTTTGGAAAACTCTTTGGTCTAAGCTAGGTACTAAGCTATTATTCTCTACTACATGTCATCCACAAACTGATGGGCAGACTGAGGTAGTCAATAGAACTCTTGGAACTCTCTTGCGTGCATTCATTAAAAAGAATCTGAAATCATGGGAAGAGTACTTGCCTCACTGTGAATTTGCTTATAATCATGCCCAGCACTCTGCATCTAAGTATTCTCCTTTTGAAATTGTTTATGGGTTCAATCCCATCTCTCCTTTGGATCTAATGCCTTTACCTGAGTGTGCTAGGGTCAGTATGGATGGGAAAAAGAAAGCAGAGATGGTGCAGCAGATCCATGAGCAGGCTAGAAAGAATATTGTTGAGAAGACAAAGCAGTACACTAAGAAAGCAAACAAGGGCAGGCGCGAGATGATCTTTGATGTAGGAGATATGGTGTGGGTTCATTTGCGCAAGGAGAGGTTTCCCAAAGAAAGAAAGTCCAAGCTGATGGCGAGGATAGATGGCCCATTTGAAATCATCCAGAAAATCAATGACAATGCCTACAAGATTGATCTTCAAGGTAAGTATGATATAAGCAACAGTTTCAATGTTACTGACTTGATTCCTTTTGTTGCAGATGAGCTTGATTTGAGGTCAAATCCTTTTCAAGAAGGAGGGGATGATGTGATCATGGACCAGCCAACTCATGAAGACAATGTGATGATAGATGAGCCAGCTGCTGAAGATGTCTTAACCATACCAGAAGGTCCTATTACTCGTTCAAGGAGTAGACAACTCAAGAAAGCCATTGGAGGATTACTCATGATAGCCTGGAAGCAAGAAGAAGGTCTTGGAAGAAGCTTGATCAACCAAGACACACTTATCACCATTCAAGCAACATCACCATCAAGCTGATCATCATCTAGGCAAGTGGCTTGGTGTACTCTTTTTCCCTTAGATAGTTTTGTCCCACTGGGTTTTCTATCTAAGGTTTTTAATGAGGCATCAAGTTCACTTACACATCTCCTAGATGATGTATCATGGGTGCATCTCGGATGCATATTTATCTTATGTTATATTTTAGACTATGGTTTCTTTTTATTTCCTTTTATTTGAAACACAAGGAGTATGTTCCTTTATTTGAGCTTGTGTATGTACAAGTCTCAGCCTATATATATGTTGTGTCCGCAAACCCTAATATCTATCAAGTTATCTTTTCACAAACCTTTATCTCTTGTTCTCTCTTCTTCTTGTTATCAAGTCGGCGAGTGATCTTGTTGGTGTGTAGTATCCAACAGCCCAAGGATCTCTTCTTCGGTGTGTCATATCCGAACTAGGCATCTAGGAGTATCAAGAGCACTTTCACATCTCTTGTGTCACCATTCATTCCACAAACCTTGAAGAACTTGAGTCTCTGATTCGTCCTTGCAAGGATCTATCCCCCATATAACCAGAGAAGCATCCTAGGAGTGTATCATCATCTGGATAGAAGGTGGGATATCTTCTTACTCACAACTCCTATGAGATTTATTCAACTTCCTGGTTATTCTCCACTGATTAGTGGTTCCAAATAAAGCTTCTTAGATCGTGGTTCATCCTGGTTTGATAAGAATCATGAAGATAATGGCATATGTCCGAACAGGCTAATCTGGAATCATCTGGATAGAAGGTGGGATATCTTCTTGCTCACAACACTTATGAGATTTATTCAACTTCCTGGTTATTCTCCACTGATTAGTGGTTCCAAATAAAGCTTCTTAGATCGTGGTTCATCCTGGTTTGATAAGAATCATGAAGATATTGCCATATGTCCGAACAGGCTAATCTGGAATCATCTGGATAGAAAGTGGGATATCTTCTTACTCACAACTCCTATGAGATTTATTCAACTTCCTGGTTATTCTCCACTGATTAGTGGTTCCAAATAAAGCTTCTTAGATCGTGGTTCATCCTGGTTTGATAAGAATCATGAAGATAATGGCATATGTCCGAACAGGCTAATCTGGAATCATCTGGATAGAAAGTGGGATATCTTCTTACTCACAACACTTATGAGATTTATTCAACTTCCTGGTTATTCTCCACTGATTAGTGGTTCCAAATAAAGCTTCTTAGATCGTGGTTCATCCTGGTTTGATAAGAATCATGAAGATATTGCCATATGTCCGAACAGGCTAATCTGGAATCATCTGGATAGAAAGTGGGATATCTTCTTACTCACAACTCCTATGAGATTTATTCAACTTCCTGGTTATTCTCCACTGATTAGTGGTTCCAAATAAAGCTTCTTAGATCGTGGTTCATCCTGGTTTGATAAGAATCATGAAGATAATGCATATGTCCGAACAGGCTAATCTGGAATCATCTGGATAGAAAGTGGGATATCTTCTTACTCACAACTCCTATGAGATTTATTCAACTTCCTGGTTATTCTCCACTGATTAGTGGTTCCAAATAAAGCTTCTTAGATCGTGGTTCATCCTGGTTTGATAAGAATCATGAAGATATTGGCATATGTCCGAACAGGCTAATCTGGAATCATCTGGATAGAAAGTGGGATATCTTCTTACTCACAACACTTATGAGATTTATTCAACTTCCTGGTTATTCTCCACTGATTAGTGGTTCCAAATAAAGCTTCTTAGATCGTGGTTCATCCTGGTTTGATAAGAATCATGAAGATATTGCCATATGTCCGAACAGGCTAATCTGGAATCATCTGGATAGAAAGTGGGATATCTTCTTACTCACAACTCCTATGAGATTTATTCAACTTCCTGGTTATTCTCCACTGATTAGTGGTTCCAAATAAAGCTTCTTAGATCGTGGTTCATCCTGGTTTGATAAGAATCATGAAGATATTGCCATATGTCCGAACAGGCTAATCTGGAATCATCTGGATAGAAAGTGGGATATCTTCTTACTCACAACTCCTATGAGATTTATTCAACTTCCTGGTTATTCTCCACTGATTAGTGGTTCCAAATAAAGCTTCTTAGATCGTGGTTCATCCTGGTTTGATAAGAATCATGAAGATATTGCCATATGTCCGAACAGGCTAATCTGGAATCATCTGGATAGAAAGTGGGATATCTTCTTACTCACAACTCCTATGAGATTTATTCAACTTCCTGGTTATTCTCCACTGATTAGTGGTTCCAAATAAAGCTTCTTAGATCGTGGTTCATCCTGGTTTGATAAGAATCATGAAGATATTGCCATATGTCCGAACAGGCTAATCTGGAATCATCTGGATAGAAAAGTGGGATATCTTCTTGCTCACAACACTTATGAGATTTATTCAACTTCCTGGTTATTCTCCACTGATTAGTGGTTCCAAATAAAGCTTCTTAGATCGTGGTTCATCCTGGTTTGATAAGAATCATGAAGATAATGGCATATGTCCGAACAGGCTAATCTGGAATCATCTGGATAGAAAGTGGGATATCTTCTTACTCACAACTCCTATGAGATTTATTCAACTTCCTGGTTATTCTCCACTGATTAGTGGTTCCAAATAAAGCTTCTTAGATCGTGGTTCATCCTGGTTTGATAAGAATCATGAAGATATTGCCATATGTCCGAACAGGCTAATCTGGAATCATCTGGATAGAAAGTGGGATATCTTCTTACTCACAACTCCTATGAGATTTATTCAACTTCCTGGTTATTCTCCACTGATTAGTGGTTCCCAATAAAGCTTCTTAGATCGTGGTTCATCCTGGTTTGATAAGAATCATGAAGATATTGCCATATGTCCGAACAGGCTAATCTGGAATCATCTGGATAGAAAGTGGGATATCTTCTTACTCACAACTCCTATGAGATTTATTCAACTTCCTGGTTATTCTCCACTGATTAGTGGTTCCAAATAAAGCTTCTTAGATCGTGGTTCATCCTGGTTTGATAAGAATCATGAAGATAATGGCATATGTCCGAACAGGCTAATCTGGAATCATCTGGATAGAAAGTGGGATATCTTCTTACTCACAACTCCTATGAGATTTATTCAACTTCCTGGTTATTCTCCACTGATTAGTGGTTCCAAATAAAGCTTCTTAGATCGTGGTTCATCCTGGTTTGATAAGAATCATGAAGATAATTGCCATATGTCCGAACAGGCTAATCTGGAATCATCTGGATAGAAAGTGGGATATCTTCTTACTCACAACTCCTATGAGATTTATTCAACTTCCTGGTTATTCTCCACTGATTAGTGGTTCCAAATAAAGCTTCTTAGATCGTGGTTCATCCTGGTTTGATAAGAATCATGAAGATATGGCATATGTCCGAACAGGCTAATCTGGAATCATCTGGATAGAAAGTGGGATATCTTCTTACTCACAACTCCTATGAGATTTATTCAACTTCCTGGTTATTCTCCACTGATTAGTGGTTCCAAATAAAGCTTCTTAGATATGGTTCATCCTGGTTTGATAAGAATCATGAAGATATTGCCATATGTCCGAACAGGCTAATCTGGAATCATCTGGATAGAAAGTGGGATATCTTCTTACTCACAACTCCTATGAGATTTATTCAACTTCCTGGTTATTCTCCACTGATTAGTGGTTCCAAATAAAGCTTCTTAGATCGTGGTTCATCCTGGTTTGATAAGAATCATGAAGATAATGGCATATGTCCGAACAGGCTAATCTGGAATCATCTGGATAGAAGGTGGGATATCTTCTTGCTCACAACTCTTATGAGATTTATTCAACTTCCTGGTTATTCTCCACTGATTAGTGGTTCCAAATAAAGCTTCTTAGATCGTGGTTCATCCTGGTTTGATAAGAATCATGAAGATAATGCCATATGTCCGAACAGGCTAATCTGGAATCATCTGGATAGAAAGTGGGATATCTTCTTACTCACAACTCCTATGAGATTTATTCAACTTCCTGGTTATTCTCCACTGATTAGTGGTTCCAAATAAAGCTTCTTAGATCGTGGTTCATCCTGGTTTGATAAGAATCATGAAGATAATGGCATATGTCCGAACAGGCTAATCTGGAATCATCTGGATAGAAAGTGGGATATCTTCTTACTCACAACTCCTATGAGATTTATTCAACTTCCTGGTTATTCTCCACTGATTAGTGGTTCCAAATAAAGCTTCTTAGATATTGGTTCATCCTGGTTTGATAAGAATCATGAAGATATTGCCATATGTCCGAACAGGCTAATCTGGAATCATCTGGATAGAAAGTGGGATATCTTCTTACTCACAACTCCTATGAGATTTATTCAACTTCCTGGTTATTCTCCACTGATTAGTGGTTCCAAATAAAGCTTCTTAGATCGTGGTTCATCCTGGTTTGATAAGAATCATGAAGATAATGGCATATGTCCGAACAGGCTAATCTGGAATCATCTGGATAGAAAGTGGGATATCTTCTTACTCACAACTCCTATGAGATTTATTCAACTTCCTGGTTATTCTCCACTGATTAGTGGTTCCAAATAAAGCTTCTTAGATCGTGGTTCATCCTGGTTTGATAAGAATCATGAAGATAATGGCATATGTCCGAACAGGCTAATCTGGAATCATCTGGATAGAAAGTGGGATATCTTCTTACTCACAACTCCTATGAGATTTATTAACTTCCTGGTTATTCTCCACTGATTAGTGGTTCCAAATAAAGCTTCTTATATATTGGTTCATCCTGGTTTGATAAGAATCATGAAGATATTGCCATATGTCCGAACAGGCTAATCTGGAATCATCTGGATAGAAAGTGGGATATCTTCTTACTCACAACTCCTATGAGATTTATTCAACTTCCTGGTTATTCTCCAATGATTAGTGGTTCCAAATCAAGCTTCTTATATATTGGTTCATCCTGGTTTGATAAGAATCTTGAAGATATTGCCATATGTCCGAACAGGCTAATCTGGAATCATCTGGATAGAAAGTGGGATATCTCTCTTACTCACAACTCCTATGAGATTTATTCAACTTCCTGGTTATTCTCCACTGATTAGTGGTTGCAAATAAAGCTTCTTAGATCGTGGCTCATCCTGGTTTGATAAGAATCATGAAGATAATGGCATATGTCCGAACAGGCTAATCTGGAATCATCTGGACAGAAAGTGGGATATCTTCTTGCTCACAACTCCTATGAGATTTATTCAACTTCCTGGTTATTCTCCACTGATTAGTGGTTCCAAATAAAGCTTCTTAGATCATGGTTCATCCTGGTTTGATAAGAATCATGAAGATAATGACATATGTCCGAACAGGCTAATCTGGAATCATCTGGACAGAAAGTGGGATATCTTCTTACTCACAACTCCTATTGGTGCGGCCTTGGATAGGAAGACCTCGTCCCAATCACACTTGAGGGGTGATGGGTGGATCCTTGAGCCTGAGAAGCTCCAGGACGTTGGGTGATCTTCACAATAGAGCTATGGACTGCTCTAGAGTTGTTTTGCTGCTCCTGAGACACAGGTGCACCCTGCTTCATGTCTAGGATGTATCACGGAAGCTCACGCTACCTACTGTGACAAAAGAAACTTGCTCACCACGTGAACAATAAGGATAGGTCCCAAAGGGACGTGTTTTGAAAAGCCAAAAGCTCTGTTTTTTATTAAAAGAATGCGTGAGTTACAATATGTGCAGCTTTTGGCTTATATAAAGACATGTGAGAAAACCCTAACAAGAAAACTCCTAATTTAATCTAAAAAGAAACCAAAACCAAATCCTAATTCTAATTGGTTTATGAAACCAAATCCTAATCCTAATTGTTTACAAGAAATCAGAATAACACCTAAAACTAAGGAAATCAGCCAACTTGAACCCAAGCTGGTTTATCTTTCCACTTCTTGGGCTTGAAAAGGCCTATCTTCAGCAAGCAACTCCTTAGGCAACGTCCATGACATGGCCCAGCTCGCTTGATGTCCTCCTGGTCCAGTTTGCACACAAATAGATCCTTCCTGATCCATGTAACAGTCTGCTCCATTGAACTCTGATGCAGAAGAAATCTTTGTCCAATCTCTAGGTGTTGCTTGCTAGCTGGACGTCTCTCAAGACTGATCTCATGTATTCTATGCTGATTCAAAGCCTGATCAAGTATATCAAAG
>NW_026616957.1:0-20423 GCF_000801105.2 Raphanus sativus | reverse complement strand
ATATCCAATAAAAATTTTCAATTGAAATAATAGAAATTGTAAAATGTATTCATATTATATTTCAATTTATATTATAAAAATTCAAAACTAAAATATTTTCTATAAATTTTTAAAATTGAATAATATGATTTCATAAATATAAATTTTATGTTTATCATATTATTATGATTTTTAATATTTTTATAATTACATAAATGTAAATATTGTTAAATTATTATTTAACAGATGTTGTGTTTGGTAGTTTACCAGTCATAAAAGTCCCGTAAACGCAACAATTTCTAACAGTTGTACCAGTCGTACAAATCTCTAGAAAACGCTTAAAACCGCAACCACCCGCACCCGCAAACTCCCGCAACCGCAACCGCAACTGCAACCGCTGCGGTTACACCAGTGAGACCCTTAGTAACTAATGATAATCAGATGCCTATATTCATTTAGATCATCCGAATTAAAAGTCCTATGTAGTATGCGGATGAGTATTGTGGTTACTCCGATTATTCAAACAAAATAACTTTCGTCATTAACCTAATCAAATGAACAAACAGTTATTTTTGGTTGTTATTCAAAAGAAGAAAAAAACGTGTATTGTAACTATTACGTCTTCGGCAACTATCATGAGTTTACCTTGATGTGAGGGTGAGACTGGCTAGTTGACAGTAGACCCAACAGCATAAACCTCACCAGCACGACTCGTGACGAACGCTAGCAGTTACCTATGGATTTTGTCTCCATATATATAACACTAAAATGTCTTTGGCAACAACATCGATCCACTATAGCGTGAATAGCTAGAATCCAGACATTAGTGCAAGTTTTTTCTTAGAATCCAGAAAATGAAAATGTGATACGTGCATCTAAATGTATTAAATACGACATTTATTCATGTTTGTTGCTTCTATTCAATAATCAAATCGTGTTTGACTTCTAGTGAAAAATACTACTACTAGTCTCAAGTTAGATTAGAGACCCACTATATCTTCTTTCGAGAGTACCGACATCGAGTTAGTGTGTATTGGTGGTTGAGTGCTCATTTTCACGAGACAAAAACTTGTGGGATTCTGAAACTAAAATAATGATTGGAAAGACAATAAAAATAGTCGGTGTAGGTCACCCATCATGCCTCACACTCCTTTGTCAGAAACATACTTATCATCAATAGTTCAGTTTTTCAAATATAGATTATGCTTGTTAGTACTATTAGCGATTTAAGTAAGATCCACACCCAATCTAGATTCAAAAATGCTCAATCCAAATCTGAAAAGTGAAAACTCAACCACAGTATACACTGGTGTTGTTACAGCAGTCTCAATAAGATTTTGTGGATAATGTTTTGCATTAAAATTAATAAATAATTTAAATTAAAAAGAGAGAACAAGGTTTCAACCAAATTAATAAAGTAGAAAAATCAAATCAACCAATGCTATTACTTTTAGAAACATCATCGAATATGGTTGGAACCGGTCGAAACATCTATATTATTAAAACTCAAGTACAAAATAAAAGTGTTTGGTTACTTGGATATCATTTATAAAGAATAAGTTTGTTTGGAAATTTGGATTGTAGTTAAAAAAATTGTTTGGAAACTTGGATTGTATTTTTATTAAAAAAATATCTCTATCCAAATAAAATCAGGAAATCCATTTAAACTTTCTACATTTTATGAAACCACTAATTGATCATATATATTTTCGTGATAAACAATATTTTTCTCCTAGATTTTTAAACTAAATAAATATCATTCGAATATTATAAATGTCGTAGGAGGTTCGAGTTAGATTATTTTCGGTCCGGGTTGGTTTGTAGCAACCTAAAAATATATCAATAAACTTTCATTTTAAATATAGCAGTAATAAATAATTTATATACTAAAATATACAAACTCGTGCAGGCGTGCACGTCAAAATATAAACTGAATTAATATATAAATATGTTATATTTCTATGTAAATAATTGTTTATAGATTTTTTAGTTGACTAAATTTTGATATAGCTTATATTGAAAGAAATTTATTTTAAAAAATTATAAGAACTGAAAAAAAAAGTATTGTACATTTGAATTCAAAATTATTTCTTTAACAACAAACTAGACAAATATGTTGATTTGTATAAAAATTACAATGTAGATATTTAATTAATATAGAAATATGTCACATTTTTTAAACAAAATATCACTGTAAAAATATTATACAGTTATGTTCTAAAATGATTTATTTTAACAACAAGCCAAATAAATATATTGATTAAAGAGGGAATAAAATAAAATCAGAAAAACACATAGTTTACCAGAAACACTCTAATATGTCGAATTTATTATAAAGAAAGTTTTACTAAGATAAATACATTCAATAATTACAAACAAATAATATTTTTTATAAAAGTGAAAAATAATACCCGCGCTTTCGAGGCGCGGGTCAAAATCTAATATGAATTATATCTCAAAGGAGTTTCCGATTCCAGTTTAGAAACATTACTCTAAACTAAAATTATATTTAGAAACCAGTCTGCGAAATTACCAACAATAAAAACTTACGAAACTAACAAGGCTGGGCCCATGTTGCTGAATAAACATAGTGAAGGCCCAGTACAAGTCTTTAGAAGAACTCATAACTTACTTTCTTTCGGGCATGAACTCACAACTTCTGGCCCAAGAGATTGAAACATGATTTTATCGTGAAAAGTGTGGCACACATCCGAACGTCTTAAAAAGGCGTTAGATGAAACATAGGGGAAGTGCGGAACCATACTTTTCTGAATGAAGAAACATATCACATATACAATAACTTTTTCCTTTAACTAAGTACCTAAAACTGACACTTTATAAGCCAAGATAGGATAGACAACAATAAGTAATACTGTTTGTTGACAAAAAAGATGTAATATTGTTCAAGTGGATAGTCTAAAAAACTCAGACTACATATGATGGCATACTATTTCTCTCATTTGCTCATCCGTGCTTGACCCTCGTTAGACAAAAATGATAGAAACATTACGTGATAACACCGAAATTAGCGAGTTTGGTCAAATAATTAGAAGGCGAGAGACATGATTAATTAACTGTGGTGAAGAGTTTTAATTATAACCAACGCGTGTTGATCTAGTGGTAAAGGAACTCCGGCTGGAGTGTCCGCCCTGGGTTCGATTCGCGTTGGCCACGAGAAAATTTACATGGATTTCTCTCGCTTTCCAGACCATTTTACATAACCAGGAGCCCTTAAATAGAGGCTTAAAAATTCCTGTAATGGCATAGACATAAGCCCGGTAGACTAGTCGATCACGCTTAGTGGTCGGATCCTGAGTTATAAAAAAAAGAGTTTTAATTATGTTCACGAAGACAGATGTATGGATGTTTGGGCTTGAAGACTTTGAAGTTTTGACTAATATATTTTCTAATATAAATAACTAAATATACTTTTTGTCACAAACTAAATATACATTTTCGTTAAAAGTTCAAGAGAAAAATATCTCTAATAACAAGTGCACACGCTTGGGAAGTAAAAACCAAAAAGAGTCAAACCTAAAAGAGAGACAAAATGGGTAATAAACCGAGGAAACTTGGCTTTTTGGAATTTCATTGGGGTTGACGTATATAGCCTACCTATGAATTTAGACTTGTGCCTATAGGGCGATCTGGTTTTGGAGTCGGTACCGAAAATTAAACTCAGGTGAAGCAGGACCATCGAGCTACATTCTACTTTTTTCCAGTTTTTTCACAAGTTATTATTTTTATATTTTGCCTTGATGATGCCCTAGTTTGTTGAGGTCAAAACACATTGTTGGAACTCCTAAACGTATTTTTTATGCGTAAGATGTAGATATGTTTGTCGATCTAGTACTATTCGTTTTGAAACTTTGAATGTAAACAGTGCACCAAAATTTAGCCAAAAAAAAAAACTTTGAATGTAAACAGTCCAGTATGAGACACTTCACAAAATGCGTCTGACGTTCCAAAATAACTGTGATGCGCTTAGTCAGTAACATGTTTGAATAGTTGGATTAGGTCTTACAAAATATTCATAAAGTTAAATGATTTAAGAAAAGATACCTATAAAATTCGACAAATAAAACTAAAGACTTGAATTTATTAGTTTAATGGAAAAGATTGTAAGCCTATGTACAACAATACAAAATATTTAGCTTCATATGGATCGACTATGTAGTTATTTCATCTATGATTCCGAAAAAGCGAATATATGTTTCATTTAGTGACAAATACAGCTAGTAGTGACAGAACAGAAAATATCATATCTACGTTATATCTCCATAAATCAAACTCATTCTCATATTTGTGAAGTCTTCGTTTAGTATTTTTTCCCTTCTGTTAGTAATCACCACTTTTTTTTTACTAATCACCACTTTACTGGTAGTGATATTTATAAATATGTGCCGTTCTAGGTAATCAACATCAATTTCATATAAATTCTATTTGCCTTGTCAATTAGCAGCTAATAAAGGGGAAATTTCATAACTACACTTTGTGTGGTACCACAATTCAATAATACCACCAATAGAGGGACATTTTCACAAATACACTTTTTATTAATGTGTAAAAGACAAAACTAACCTTACATCTCCAATTCGTCTCTCTCTCTCCGCTGGATCCATCGTCTCTCTCTCCGTTGATCGACTCTCCGGCGGCGAAATCCTATCACGTTCTTGTACGGCGGCGGTTTCGATCTTCCACCGTATGCTCCTCTTTTGGAATGGCGTCTGTGACGAATTGCTCTATGAACTGTACTGTCTCCTCGTAACGCTCTGCTTGCTCCGTACTGGTCTCTGTTTAATTTCGTATTGGAGAGAGAGAAAGGGAGAGATCTCGCAGAGAAAGAAGAAGAAGAAGAAGAAGAAGAGGAGGAGATGGATGCGAAGATTAAAGATGGAGTCTTGAGGAAGATTGTATCGACAACAAGTGTACTCGCTTTCTCCCTCCTAACACATGTTCGAATCCTTCCTCTCACTCAAAAAGATCACACCTTTTTTGTATTAGGATCCATTAAATGCTTAGTTTGTTTATATATAAATCTAGGAGATACAATATGGATGAAGGACCATCCATTTGTGGTGAAAGGTCGTAAGCGTTTAGACGATAGTACACACGAAAAGGTGATGGAAGTGTTTGCATTTCATTCAACTTGCCAGGTGTTTGTGGTGTTGATATACTGGTGATGCCTAATCAGAATGAAGTCAAGTTCTACGCTGAGAACAAGGAGGTGTATGAGCATGATGAGAGCTGCCGTATCTTCATGGGAGCTGTCAACTGTGCTTACGTTTTTGCTCATGGAGTCCCACTATTGAGCCATGACATCGCTTGGGATGCTGAGTTTGGTGTTCTCACGGTCCTCATCACCTTTGCCAAAATCCTCATCACCCTTGCCAACGCTATTTGGTCAGATCCGTCTTTCAATATATCTATGTCTTTCAATATATCTATGTATCTTCGATAGATTATTTGTGCTTGCAAAGAGAAAATTTATAATGGCTGATAACAATACTCGTGTGTGTTTATAAAGGTTTATAAAACTAATCATATGGATACTTAAAACAATTTTGTATATCAACCATTTATAAGATCTTATAATACTCTTTACGAACCATTTATGAATTTTTATAAAGTCAACTATACAGTTTATAAAACACTTAAAATATTTATAAAACTATTTATAAAACTATTCATCACACTACCCTTGGAGATCTTTTAGGCTTATCTCTCATCGTAGATGACATGGAAAACCTGAGTAGGTTCTCTGAAGAAATCTTGAGATGCATATCTTCTATGTATATCACACTCTCCGGCAGAGCAAGAACCAATTCTTGTCTTCAGGCTTCACCTTCATCCAAAACCAGATTTGATAGCTGGAACCCATGCCTTGGGGATAGCAAAGAAGCAAACGTCCCACGTGTTGTTGTAATAGAGTCTCTGAAACTTCACCTGGATGATAGTTGTTTCGATAATTTATAAGTATTTATAATTTTTATAGCTAATTTATAAATCTTTATAAACTAAGTTATAAACTCTTATAAATTGGTTAATGAATCCGGATAAATGACATATAAGGTTTTATAAATCATTTAGTTGTTTCTTTTAAATTTAAATTACCCAAGAGATCATATGTGCAGTTCTAAGCTACTTTTACTTGAAATCAAACTCGTTTACAGTTAGTTTCACAATACATATGTCACGCTCTCTGTCTAATGTATAAGAGTTGTATAGGTTTATAAGAGGTACTATAAGTGTTGTATAGGTTTATAAATCAACTAAAATAGTCTTATACGCCATTATAAAAGATTATAAAATGATTTATAAGGTTTATAAATCAACTAAAATAACCAGTTAGAAAGTCTTATAAAATAATTTATAATGGTTTGTATAATAATTTATAAGGGTATGTAAATAATGTATACGTATTTTTAAAAATAATTTATAAAGTTTATACACCATTATAAAAGATTATAAAATGATTTATAAGGGTATTTAAAATTTTTGAATCGGTGGAGCCTTGATTGCTGTCCACATGTACCTCAGAATCTGCTACGTATCATAATTTCTTTACAAAGCCTTATAAAGGCTTTCTAAATATATTATTAAAGTATAGTTCATTTATAAGAGTTTATAAAATCAGCCTATAAGGCTTTATAAGATTATAAATAATTTATAAATGTTTATAAACCATTTATGAAGATTTAGAATCATTTATAAACCTTTATCAATAGTTTATATATATATATATAAATATTTATATAACTATTTATAAGGGCTTATAAAACCATTTATAAAACATTTATAAATTTTATAAGGGTATGTAAAATTTCTAAAGCGGTGGAACCTTGCTTGCTGTCAACATGTGCCTCAAAATCTGCCACGTATCATTATCTCTTTACAAAAACTTATAAGGGTTTGTAAAATTATTTGTAAAAGTATATAAATCATTAATAAATGCATATAAAACAAGTTATAAAATCCATAAACCACTTATAAATGTTTATAAAAAAGTTTTGAAAGTTTATAACTAATTTATAAGGGGTATGTATACTATTAATAAGAGTTTATAAAAACTTTATCAAATCTTATATTCAATTTATAATGGGTATTTTGGGTATTTAAGAATTGTATAGGTTTATAAACCAACTAAAAGAGTCTATAACCATTTAGAAAGCCTTATAAAACAATTTATAATGGTTTGTATAATAATTTATTAATAATTTATAAAAATAATTTATAAATTTTATACACCCTTATAAAGGATTATTAAACAATTTATAAGGTTATGTGAAATTTCTGAAGCGGTGGAGCCTTACTTGCTGTCCTCATGTGCCTCAGAATCTGCCACGTATCATCATCTCTTTACAAAGCATACACGTGTTCTTTAGATTTATAAGAATATTTAAAGTTATTTATAAGGATTTATAAATTCATTTATAAGGATTTATAAATTCATTTATAAAGATTTGTAGAATATCAAAAGGTGATTATTTTATGAAGTCTTATAACGTTTTATAGAGGCTTATAAATCATTTTTAAGAAATAATTGTCAGCTCTCCATAGTACTCGAGCTAATTCTAAACTTAAACCTTCATGTTTTGGAAAATTTCAGGAGCACAAGCTCTTCAACGTCAGTAGCATAAACACTTAGCATCTCTTCATCATCACCAAAAAAGTTATCCCATCCAAAACTATTATTGATGTCGTCACAAACAACCACCTGAAGCTTTTCCTTCTCTGTAAAAACCTTGTCTCTGAAATTATGCTTTTCTTTATTGGGTTTATATTTGAATCGCTATGTTTTTTGTAATTTACTCAGGACCTTGTGTTGCTGTTCTCTCATTCCTCTTAAAATCATTTGCTCAAACAGTTGGTGTGCAACAAAGCCAGCAACTTCAAGTGACTTTTGAATCAACTCTTCCACATCTAAAATGAATGTATGCTCTACTTTTGAAGAAATCCAAACACAAGTTCCTGAGAAATACTTGATTCAGTGAATAGAATCTGTGAGCTACCACTTCTAAGAAACACAAAATCCACTTCGTCTATGGCTTGGCTCCAAAATAAAATTTGGTACCTCTTTTAGAACTACCCTAATCAACTCTTTGTAAGATATATCTTTAGGAATAACACTAATTGAACCTTCTCTTTCTTTATCAACAGTGAAATCCCAATAAATTATATCCCAATATATATTCAAACATCAAAACTTATAGAAATAGTATGTTTTTCTATAATATGAAATTTATAAGGATTTATAAATATCACAGAGTAAAATTTCAATTTCAATATCAACACTTTCGTCAACATCACATAAACAGATCATGTTTGGAAATTTTCAACCTGAAATTAATTAAACAAATCATTTTCTGAAAAATAAAAGTAGAAGAGAGAAATCACGTTCTTCGATGCTTCATTCTCAAATTATCTCGACACCTTCACTAATCTTCTTCCTCTGTTCGCCGGATCGCGTCTACATCTCGCCAAGTTCGCCAGAGATAGCAAGTTGAGTGGTGATTTCGTTTGGAGCAACTCCCAATTTGATCGCGGAACAAAGATTTGGAGAAAAAAGAAATATAAGTTAGTATGAGTAAAAATATATTCAACACAAAAATACTCAAAGCTTGAAGGATCAACAAGATACATCAAAAGACGATAATACATAACACTATGTTCCTCATCGATAATATTTATAAGGTTTTATAAATTTGAGATTTTTAAAACCTCACGAGAAAAGCTTCGTCTTCCTTCCAAGAAACTAATCGATTATTAGAAATCAAGTTAAAATTACAGAAAGTGACGAAATCACCATATATTATCCTCTCACCTTTGTTACGCGTTCGTGGTAAGAGATCGTCTTGTTATGTCCGTTTGAGATTGAAGTCTTCGTCAAATCTTACCGGACGTTGGCGTCATCAAATCTCGCCGGAAAACTCGTCGGCGTCGTCGAATCTCGCTGGAGAACTCGTCGGAATCGTTGAATCTCGCCGGATTTGATCACCGAAGATAATTTGATAGATTGTTATTGGTGAATCTGGAATTAGAAGAAATCGTGGGAGAAAGACACTATGTTTATGTTTGATCAATTAGGGGTATAATAGTATTTTACCTATTAAATTTTTAAGGGTAAAGTTGGTTAGTGTAAACATGAAAAGTGGTACCTTGAAAGTGGTATTAGTGGCAATTTCCCAATAAATTATATGACCAGACTTCCGGAAACCGATAAATGACTATTTGACGGTGTAGGAAAAAAATAAATGGATCAGTTAATTAACGGTACTTGTACATACACAAGAATTGATTAAATAAATCAAGATTTGAATTTTACCAAAAGCAAGAAAACGTTGAGAAATTCTATACTTCGGTATCCGGTATTTCAAAAACCCACAAGAAATTCGAGTGAATTTGACTTTTGCTATATAAATGCTACACACATCTAGTTAATGTTACCGGTTTAATTAACCGTGTACCCGGCAATATTATAACCTATAGTATTCTGCATTTACTATAGTACTTCAGAAAGATTAATTACTCCTGTAAGTCCTTTCCGATTTTAGTTTCCACTTCGAACTTTGGAGAAGCTTATCGTTTCTTGAAGACACATTTATATGGAGGAGCATACGCATATATATATATATATGTACAGACTTAACGCGTGTGTTTACATTAACCACATTAATTTAAATCCTATTTGAATTCACTTCTTGTAGCAATTTTAATTTACTAAAAAGGATTGCTGCTTGCAGCAAACTATATAGTAAAAAAGAAGTTGATTGTGTAGTTTTTAGGTATAAATTTTGTCCAATGAGTGGATGTAGAGAGGGATAGTTACACACTTACATCTTACTGCCAATTGTAGTAGATGTAAGATTTGGGATTAGTGTAAACTGGTTTCATGAAATCTAGTTCAAGAAAAAAAAACGAATTTCGTTAAATTATTCACAGTTTTGTGAAACGTCTTGAAAAGGTATATGTCAAAATAGGAACATTTTTTTTTGATCAACAATAGGGACTTAAAGTGACAGTGTTTTTACTCCATAAGTACACAATATCCATTTATCAAAAAATAAGTACACAATATCTTATATAGTGAGCAAATCATATAAATAAATAAATTAAATGTTATTCTTTGCGCTTCATGAAAGTCACTGTAGTCTCCGTCCACTAGAAGCTATTGGAGACTTGGAGTAAGACGATAAGTATGTAGTTTAGATTACATATGTCGGAGCTATCCATATTACAGGATGACACACAGTTGTAGTTTAGATTCAGTTGAAACTTTACCCAAAAGATAACTTGCTTATGAAAAGGTATTTGTCAAAATAGAATCAAAAGAAAAACATTAATTTACAGGTTAATGAATTAACCAATGTATTTGATCTTTTTCTTCTGAATAATTCTAATGTGAGAGCATTCTTAGTTTGTTAATCCTTGATATATATTTTTAGCTGAAACATACTCCCTCCGTCCCACTTTAAGAGGGATGTATTCAATTTAGCATTTGATGTGATTTGATTTTTAATGGAGTTTTAGATGATTTTAATAAGTTGTAGAGATTTAGGTGATTTTTGTTAAACTACTCTAGAATATCACCTAAAACAATGGGATTTGAGTTTTATTTTTTTTAACTAAGAAACTTCACCCAAACACCCTAAAATCACCTCAAAACTTTAAAATCTCACAACTTAAAATATTTTCAATAACAGTGGATTTCAGAGTACTTTACGAAATGTCAAGTTCAATAACAGTGGATTTTAAATGAATTTTTAAAATTCATGTTTGAATAACAGTGGATTTGTCATTTTAATGCAAATCACCTAAAACTCTCAGTTGAATACACCCCCCTAAGTGATATTTTAGGATTTTTATTTTTTCTCATTTTAAGTGATGTTTTCACTAATCTAGGTAGAATTTAATATGATTTGAATTTTATGATCAATTATAAAATACTGTACTTTTTTATTATTGGTTAAACTAGTTTTATTTAATGTATTTTTATGTTACCAAGATAAACTACATAAGAATATGTGTTTTCTTAATCTATGTGAAATAATGTAAAACATCGTGAGACAGAGGGAGTATATTTTTAGTTGCAAACGGGATGGTATTCTGCGTCCAGCTAATTAGTCTTGTGAACATAGAAATATCATATAATCTCTTAATATATGCAAAAAAAATTGACTAAATAATATATGCAATTAATATTATGAGAATGAACTCTGCGAAGTTAGATTCTTGAGTGAAAAAGAAAAGAAAAGAAAAAGAGAAGTTAGATTCTTGAATGAAAAATATACGTAAAAGTCGAACCCCTTCAACTACTAATATCATAGTCTCTCACCACAAGAGGATATGAGTTAAAGTTCAAAAAAAAAAGAGGATATGAGTCAAAACATAAATAAGAGTTGTCGGTTGGAAAATCTCAAAATCTTAAACGCGAAGTTACTAGAAAGGTCAAAGCCAACCAGAATCTTTCAGACATTTAGTCAAATCGAATGAAAGGGTGAAAAGGTAATTACACAATGTCATCGGCAAGTGTTACAAAAAAAGGACTTAATGTCATCGACCCCGTTGGCCACTTAAGCCCATTGAGCTATCTTTTTAAGTTCAACTAAAAGCTTATATTTGTAATCTTCTGACATTGGTCAGTGGGAATAGAAACTGTGATGAGGAATGGAATAGAAACTGTGATGAGTTTATTTTTTAAAAATTTCCTAGTTTAATCTTAATTAGAAACCTGAAGGCAATTGATTAGTAATATTTTTATGAGTACGATTACATTTAATTTCGAATCTTTTTGTAGTGGCAGCTGGCCTCGATCGTCCCTTGTTTCCTTTTATTAATTAGAAGACTTCAAACCTAAGCGACAATATTAAAGCGGTTCTTAATTGGTCTTTAATAATTTCTCAACTTAATTCGTAACTAGGACTGTTACATTACATTACATACATTCAAAAACACACAAGTATACATACGGGGTGACGAAAATTTCATGAACTTCCTAACTTCGTGGTCCATCAATGTGTATCTACGTAACTACGTTACATGTACGTGTGTGTATATGCGTACGTGAGATGCTGATCATTCTTGAAGTAATGAAAATGCTTCACTTGCCCTTAAATTTATATTTTCTATATTTTTAAACCAATAAAATTTCAAAAAATACAATTAATATTTTTGAAAATACAAATTTACATTATTATTTGACAAAAAATATATTGAAAATATGAAATATAAATCTTTTTGAAACAAAAATATTTTCTAGAACATACATCTTTCTGAAACAGATAGAATATTACATAATGCGTACTCACTCCGTTTCAAAATGTTGTATATTCTAGAGTTTTCATATTTATTAAAAAACATGTAAATTTTGATAATAAATGTATTGTTTTTTATGTTTTGCTATTTTTCACGATTTTTCACGATTTTTATCCAATCAAAATCCAATAAAACAATGAATGTCATTGAAGTTTATAATTTATCATTATTATTTATATTGAAAATGTATAATATGGATCATTTAGAAACATTTTTTTTTTTAAAAAACATGGATCATTCTGAAACGGAGGAAGTAATATGTAAGGAATACGGATTGTGTATACGTATATTACGTTTCATTTTACTTTTCTTGCACTTGTCCTCGTGTTTATAACCTTTTCCCTCAGCTCCATTTTTTTAAAAAAAAACTGTCTTGAAGTAAAACCAAAGAAGTCTTCAAACAAACTTTCTTGGGAGATTAATTCTCTTAATTCAAAAGGGAAAAAAAAAACTGAATAAAAAACTCAGCTGAAATGGCGGCTGATCCTTCGGGTTCAGACCCCTCGCAAGGTAGCATATATTGATTCCAACTTAAGCTAAACCACTTCACTTCCACTTCCACTTCTCTACCAGAGTTAACTTTTTTCAGTTAGGGTTTAATTTATTTCCTTAACTCCTTTTGTTTTTACGGTTTTAAGGAAAAATGGGAGAGAGAAACAACGATGGTGATCAGAAAATGGAGGAAGTATTGTTGCCCGGGTTTAGGTTTCATCCAACCGACGAAGAGCTTGTAAGCTTCTATTTGAAGCGGAAGGTTCAACACAATCCTCTCTCCATTGAACTCATACGACAACTCGATATCTACAAATATGACCCCTGGGATCTTCCAAGTATATTTTCTTTTTCATACTATTATATCTCATATTCTTTGATTACGTATAACCAAATAAGGAAATGATGTATAACCAAATCTTCAAACCTATCGCAGAGTTTGCGACGGGTGAAAAGGAATGGTACTTTTATTGTCCGAGGGACAGGAAGTATAGGAACAGCTCGAGACCGAATCGAGTGACTGGAGCCGGTTTCTGGAAAGCTACGGGAACAGACAGGCCTATATACTCGTCGGAAGGAAACAAATGCATAGGTTTAAAGAAGTCATTAGTGTTCTACAAAGGAAGAGCTGCAAAAGGAGTTAAGACTGATTGGATGATGCATGAGTTTCGTATGCCTTCTCTCTCGGAGCCATCTCCTTCTTCTAAGAGGTTCTTTGATTCGCCTGTCTCTCCAAACGTAAGCTCACGTTAACTTCATCTATACATATGCACATCAGCACATGCTGACGTTAACTTAATATTTTGTCTAGATTTGATTTATTCGGAAAGAGAAACATGGTTGAAAAGCCATGGGGACGACTAAGAGTACTATATTTAATTATTAAGATTGAAAATTTTAATTAGACCATGATTAGCCACAGTCTCTTAATTAGAGTTTTTAACTTCAGTTAAGAGATGATTCTTATATTTTTTTAGATTTTAATTAAGAAAAATTAAGAACCAATCTCTTAAATAAAAGATATAAGAACTGACTCTTATTTGAAAAACTAGATTAGGACCCGCCCTAAATGGCGGAAATTGATTTGTCAAATTTCAATTAATAATATATGGTATATATAATATGTGTATATAATATTATATATATTTTGTGTAACATTTATATATATACATATTAGACATATATATAATATTTTATTAAATATATATAGAATTTAATAGTGTTATAATTTGTGTTGTACTTGTTATTAGTTTGTATTTAATCTTCTTTCATTTTTAGTATAATAATTTGCCTTTTCACACCTTTTACCTTTTAACTTATACACATAGTTATGCCTTTTTCAAAAAAAAATTATAGACATAGTCTCGTAAAATTTAATATATAAAAAAACATATTTAAAAAATCTAGTGACCATATGCCACCATTATTTGGTTGTTTGAACAAAAAAATCATGTTCTTGCATAACTGTGTATATGTTGTGATATGATGTAGGTGAAGAGTAAATATATGGAAGTAAAGTTAGTGATACGAACATGAGCCTATGTTGGTCTATGCTACAATTATTTGGTTTTTGGAAGATCAATGAGTATAAGCATACACGGTCTTTGTATGCTTACGTTGTAAATGAGTCGGATATTTTTTCTCTTATGTCTGGAATGATATGGAACTCGTTGATTTAAGAGTGGTTCAGTTTTATATGATCTAATTATATTAAGAGATTAACCAAAAATATTATAAAAATGTTACTGGTTAGGTTTAACTAATATATGTTGGTTAAGATTTGGTTTAATTTAAGTTGGTAGATTGCATTGTATAGAAGGCATGATATATTCTAGTAACAACTATGAAAGAGTCCAAAATTTAAATGAGAACTTCAAATAGTAGATAATCCCTAAATTAATAGATTAGATATAAAAATAAATAAAAAAATGTCAAATCATGAATTAAAAACCTCACCTAAAAGACCGAGGTTAACTTTTTACACATCGATGTGTAAATAATACAGTATTCCTTGAATCTGGTGTATCTGTTTCGAAAAGTAGCTAGTGAGCTGAACTGGAATATATTTATGTATTCCATTGAGAAACCAAATAAAGTTTTAATATACGAGAGATGTGCATATATGGATTTTATATTTTTCTGGAGTCACTCTTTTTCTAGCTTTTCCCTTTGATGTAAAGCTCATTTTTTTCGTGTCTACTATAATCCCTTTAATAACAATGAGGTTTTTACCAAACATTTTCTTAAAATTTCAACTCAAACATTAAAAGTGCAGTATAGTATATTTTCTTATAAATATGAAAACACATCTGTTACAAAAAAAAATTATATATATATATGAAAAAAACAGTTAACCTAATAACATACCGCAAATGTTTTTGAAATGATTTGACTATTATTTTATAAGATTAAATTATTTAATATGTTACTAATACAATATGATGTGGATTTCTGCAGGATTCATGGGCTATATGCAGAATCTTCAAAAAGACAAACACAACGACCCTAAGAGCTCTCTCTCACTCATTTGTTTCCTCGTTACCATCAGAGACAAGCATCGACACATTGTCGTCCGACCAAAAGCTATCAAACACATCACACTTTTCTTCAGAAAAGATCCTCAAAACAAGCTCTCACTTCCAGTCTCACCATGAGCATATGAAGAGTACTCCCAAAACTAGTACTAGTCCAACTTCTCATGTTGCCACTATAAATCCATTCTCTTACTTGGATTTTACTTCCTATGAGAAAACTACCAACGTTTTCAACCCTGTTTCATGTTTAGAACAGCAATACCTCACTAATCTCCTTCTTGCCACACAAGAAACACAACCTCAATTTCCAAGGCTCGCCGCATCTAATGAACTCCCCTCGTTTCTTTTAAACATGCCATCATCAGATTCTGCCTTCTTGGGAGAATGCACAAGCCAAATAGACCTAAGCGTGATGTTGGCTCAAGAACAGTGTCCTGCGCTTGTAAGCCTACCACAAGAATATCAAGGAAAAGGACTTGAAGGAAACGTGGAAATAAAGAACATGTGTGGCTTCAACGAAGATCATCATAATCACTGTGGCACACTAAGGTTTAGTGATATTGGTTCACCCATTGAAGAGAACCATGGTCATCGTTATCAAGACGTGAAATATAACATGGCACTGTTGGAGAGTTATTATTCCTCTTTGTCGTCTAGTAGTGGCGATTTGCCAACTTGTTTCTCCACAACTTGATTGATGTGAGTAGATTTCCGTCTTTTCCTAATTGTCTTCTTGTCTTGGCTTTCCAAGCTAGGTTGTTCCCCTTGTAGGTTTATCTTTCATTAGCTGATGCAATGAAATTAAACCATTATCAATTATGCTTTATTTAGTGTTTTTATTTCACTCAGTTTAGTGTAGATTGACTAGAGTGGAGGATATAAACAAAAAAACTGAATTAAAAGAAAAGAAAAACCTTAAAATATTAACGAAGCCCAAACAAAACCTTTGATAGTAATATAAAGCTAAAAATATTAACGAAGCCCAAACAAAACCTTTGATAGTAATATAAAGCTGTAAGTACCGAGAACAAAACTTTTCTAGAGCTAGAAATTCAGAATGATCACACCAAAATACATAATTTTACTTAAATATTGCGAAAAATTGGAATATAATAATAGCATGAAGAAGTTAAGAACATTCAAAATGACACTAGGTGTATAATTAAATTAAGACTGTGAATCACGCCTTAGTGAAAAGAAAATCATAACAACCACAAATCAATGTTTTTATGAATTATGTTTATCATTCTCTTAAGTGTGACTGTTATTGATTGGTAACATCATTGGTTGATTAGATTTTAGTATCTCATTACAAATATTGTGCATAAAGTTGTAAATGAGCGAAGATGATTGTATCTCGAAATAGTCATTTCGAATCACCTTTATATTCCACAATGAAACAAAATCTAAAACGACTGGTTCATCATTTATGTTTAGCTTTGTATGTATACTATCATATATGAAATTTATTAGTGATATAATACGTGTGTAAACGCATTATTAAAATATGTTAAAATAAATTATGATCAGAGATATAAAGTTGTAAGCACCGAGAACAAAACTTTTCTAGAGCTAGAAAGTCAGAATGATCACACCAAAATACATAATTTAATTGCTTGAGATATATATATATATATAGCGTATGAAACTGTTTTTCATAAGAGGTCTAACAACCTTTTATTTTCTTTCTTTTTTTCAGGTGAAAAGGAGCTGGCTGATTACATTCTTTTAGACTTTTTCACCAAGGATGTTTTGTCCCAGGTTCCAGTACCAGCAACGATCTTTGTTATCTCGGGTAACTACCGGTTTGCATCTGTGCTTGAGGACTGCGTCTAGATAGGCTACAATGCCATTTGTTCATATGCGGAAGGAAATGGAGCAACATGGTTATCAAAATTCTTAACCATAGGGAAGTGGGAAGATATTGTTGCCTAGAAGTTGTGCTTTTATGTAAGTGTTGTTGTGGTGGTTGTTGTGTTGTAAAAAAATTGGAATATAGTAGTAATAACATGAAGAAGTTAACAACATTCAAAATGACACTAAGTGTATAATTAAATTAAGGCTAGGAAGAAATCGATCGCGAAAGAAAGATGTAGAAAATCAATGATTAAGGAGATAAGACAAGAGATGTAAAGTGAAAATAGGTATTTGGAAAGTGTTATTTGTGACAATTTCTCATATTTGTAATGAGATACTAATATGAGAAATCGATCGCGAGAGAAAGAGGGAGATAATCGATGATTGAGGAGATAAGGCAAGAGGTGTTTTTGTCTTTTGGTCACTAATGAAAGTGGTATTTATGAAAATATCCTTAGACTAATAGTATAATAGAATTGTAGAATTGTGATATCATGAAAATTGTATTTTTGAAATTGTCCTTACAAATATTGTGCATAAATTGTTAATGAGCGAAGATGATTGTATCTCGAAACAGTCATTTCGAATCACCTTTATATATTCCACAATGATACACTATATTATCATATGTGAAATTTATTAATGACATAATACATGTGTATACGCATTATTAAAATATGTTAAAAATAAATTATGATTTTTTCTTTTTAATATCATTCAACATTTTTGTAAAGCTAGAATCGAACTGTGAAAATACAGTTGTAAAGCTAGAATCGAACTGTGAAAATACATTTTTACTGAAAATAATATCTCTACCTAGAAAAATACTCACTGCAGAGAGATTACAAATTAATAAATTCGAAAAACCGAGAAATCAAATCATTTTGTGTTACTTAATTCATCACTCTTGATACATATACATGAAGAAGAACATATAGAAGTTCTCTATAAATTACATAGTGTATATATGTACACGAAAATGGTTCGGCAATTCACAAGAAACGTTGGCGCGTAATTTTTCATGAACTATTTACTTTTGGTAATATATTCAAATCTTATCAACAAGATGTTTTACTGAGTGAATGGCCGTCGATGAACTTGAGCCTGATCCAATAGAACTTTCACGACCATTTCCAATGTTGCAGATAAATATAAGGTATTGTTGGCCTTACTTCAAGGGTTTTATGGTGCCATGGATAGTAAACATAATCCTGTGCCAATAGTTTTAGAAACTAAGTGGAAACAGCAAGATCACTCCGTTATGAAGATGATATCTATCTGATTCTGGTTATCCTCTACAACCCCGTTTATCATTATACTGTGTGATGTTCGAGTTCAATTCAGCGATGGCTCAACGCACTAACAAGCGTCCATCAAACTAAAATGTAAAAGACACTCGGACAGGTAAAAATATATGTAATTCATATTGTCAAAGACAAAGTAAAAAAAGATGTATCCTTTCAAGGCTAAAATCAAAAAAACATAAAACGCTCAAGCCTTGGTAGCTAGTTTCTCCTTGGCCTTTTGGAGTTTCAAAACTTTCTTCACGATCTTCTGCTCTTCAACAAGGAATGCTCGTACGATCCTGTGAAAAGAACCCAAAACACACACACCACTAAGTTTAAAAACTCTCAAGTTACGTAATACAAACCGATAACTTCAACTAACAAACCTTTCCCTGACAGCCAAAGCAGACAAGACTCCACCATAAGCACGGTTCACAGTCCTCCTGTTTCTCGATAATCTAGACCTCTTGTATTCCGTAGGCCTCAAGTGAGGGATCTGAAATTAAAAAAAAATGTAAAAACCATCAGAACATTCATAACGAAATCACAGTAAAATCTAATTTAAAAAAAAAAATTAAAAATTTCTGCCACGGGTGGATAGTTACCCCTCATGTTATTACAAGGGACAACTTGAAAGACAAAGTGGCACTAATACTTTAGCTTATGATTAATGTTATGTACTGATGGAGATTCATCTAACCAGCACAAGACCGTCAATAAGCACGACACTATTTCAACAATCAAAAAGATTCTCAAAAAAAAAAACATTCAATCTGATCGATTCATGATTGATTACTCAGACTCTCATCTAAAGATCAAACCTCGCATAAACCAAAATCAGACGAGAATCAAAGACTTACTCCATGGATACGCTTGCCAGTAACAGGGCATTTGGGGCCATTGGCTCTCTTCTTTGTGGTCTGAAACACCAATTTACTTCCCGGAGTCTTGACGATACGGTGCTGGTTCGATTTGGTGGCGTAGCTGTGTCGCGACCTGTATACAAGACGCTGCACCATTTTCGCCGCCCCGCAGTTTCTCCCTCCTTAGGGGTTTTCTCCTATAATATAAGAGGAGGGAGACGACAACGCCTAACCTAGACTCGTATGGGCCTTGTGAGTTACGAAATAGGTCTAGTTATCGTATTATTACTACGGTTCAAATTACAGGCCCAGATAATAAATAACGATTTGTTTAAGTTAAAAACTATTTTATTTACGGGTTTCTTAATTATTCAAATTCAAATACACCGCGGTGAAATTTTATTTTATCTTATTATAGATGTAAATTAATCGGAATTTTTTTTTTATCATAATGTGAGAACAAGCGAGTTGTCATGTGTAATCAATCTCCTATAAACTTCCTTGCAAACTACATGGCTAACCAAAATTTGTTTACTGAAGAAAGGTAAAGACTAACATCTTTTTCTTCTTCTTTTTTTTTTTAATGTTATTTCATTTTCTATCTCGTTCACTGTATCGTGAACATGAAGTTGAAGAAATGATGGTATGATCGTGTTGACACTAATTAGCTTATTTAATTGTTGTCTTTGCAAAAGGCTTCTTGTTGATGTTTGGGTTTGTAAAATTTGCAGGGGATTCACCAAGAGAAGAGGATTGTTCCTGATGGCGTGAATGCCAAGTTTATGTCTCGCCATGGTCCGTCGGCTAACCGTCAGCCTGGAAATGCGTTCTTGTCAGCTGCAGGGTGCACAATGATGATTTGTGGATGTGAATTCGATAAGTTTTGCATATGCCTTTTTTGAGCTATCAGTTTCAAAGTTTACTCTTGGGATTTTTTTGTTCATGGATGAGTGCTATGGTCGACTTTGATTTTTTTTTTTTGAAAGAATGTTAAATTAATTCAAACAAAAAATGATTCTACATTGTAGTAGAATTTTTTATAAAAAAAACTGATGCTTCATGAATCTATCTCGTCCCAAACCAGATTGATAAGCCAC
>NW_026616956.1:0-20427 GCF_000801105.2 Raphanus sativus | reverse complement strand
TCAAGATTAAAAGAACTTCTACTGCCGCTGACTTTAATGAACTCAGATTAAACTACTTCTACAGTTTAGTTTAGTGTTTGATTTTGTAAACCTAAACACACTAATTGTTAATTGAAGTAAGAATATATTAGTTTATATCTGTTTGGTTAAATAGAGTAACAACCAATAGATGTCAATACAAAAATCCAATAAAAATTTGAAGCTAGCATTTTTTTTTTCTTATTTGTTTTGCAAAGCTAAATCATAAACTAAAAATTAGAAGGTTAAAAACAAATTTTAAAATTCGTCTGACTCAGTCACATCGTATGGATTATGAGTATACATTTTTTTAACACGGATTATGATGAGATATTTATCGTGTATTTTGTAGATATTTAATATGTGGTATGGAAAAAAATAATAATAAACAAAAATTTTGCTCTAGAAAAAATATTATTTGACTTGTTTAAAAAAAAAAAAATATTATTTGACTTGAACAATAAATAAATAAAGAATGATCTAAAAGACAAGCAACAAGAATCTGAGTATCTACCACCAGTCACCACCTGTTTCTGTTTGATTCCAAACTCTCACTTTCCCTACCCCCTCGTGTCTGGGTCCCACTTTTGTACTCCTATCTACGGGTCCCACCTGTGTGTTCCACTCAAACCCAACAGTGGTATCCTCTCTTCTTCTCCTTCCATAAATTAGTTTATTTCCCCCACTAACATTTTCTTATTACAATTCCAAAAAATATTCAAATAGTAAAAAACAAATCGCATTTAATTTCCGTTTTCCAAAAAATTTATATTTTGTTATTTATATATGATCGCCGGCGATGCCAACGGCGGTGAACGTAGCGAAGCAATGCTTAACAACGGAATCATCCTACGCGCTAGAAGAAGCCGTGAACGTGGCGCGTCGACGAGGACACTCTCAAACGACGTCGCTTCACGCCGTCTCCGCTTTACTCTCTCTACCAACCTCCGTCTTACGCGACGCGTGCGCTCGTGTTCGAAACTCAGCTTACTCTCCTCGTCTCCAGTTCAAAGCTCTAGATCTCTGCCTCAGCGTTTCCTTAGACCGGATCCAATCGGGTCATCAACAGCCGGGGTCCGATGACCCGCCCGTCTCGAACGCTCTCATGGCTGCCATAAAACGGTCTCAAGCTCACCAGCGTCGTCTCCCTGAGAGTTTCAGACTGTACCAAGAGATGTCTCAGAGTAACCAGAACCCGAGCTCGCTCTCTTGCGTGAAGGTGGAGCTTCGTCAGCTGATTCTCTCGATCTTGGATGATCCGGTTGTGAGTCGGGTTTTCGGTGAAGCGGGTTTTCAGAGCTCCGAGTTAAAGCTCTCTATTATCCGACCAATCCCTCACCTCTTCCGTTATTCATCTCCTCGTGGTCAGCAACAACAGCCTCTGTTCCTTTGTAACGTAACCGGAAATCATACCGAACCGGAATTGAACCCGGTTCGATGGGGTTTCACTATTCCAAACCGGAAACTAACCGGAGATTCTTCTGATCACGGGAGGATCAGTGAAGTTTTTACGAGGGAAAAAGGGAGGAATCCGCTGCTTGTGGGTGTATCGGCTTACGGTGTACTAACCGATTTCTTAAACTCGCTCGAAAACCGAAGAGACTGTTTAACTGCGGTTAACATCGGTTCAGAACTATCCGACCAAATAAAAGTCAAGTTCGATAAAACGTTCATCGACGTTAGGTTTCGCGATCTAGGGAAAGTGGCGGAGCAAGGCTCAGGACCTGGTTTGGTCTTGAACTACGGGGACTTGAGGGTATTCACCGACGGCGAAGGAAACGTGTCGGCGGCGGCGAGTTACATCGTGAGCCGTGTTTCGGAGTTGTTGCGGAGATGCGGGAGGAGAGTGTGGTTGATCGGAGCGACGGGGAGCAACGACGTTTATGAGAAGATGGTGAGGAAGTTTCCGAACGTGGAGAAAGATTGGGACCTGCAGTTACTCACCATCACCACTACTCTTAGGTCTTGCTCGCCTCACCACAAATCCAGGTCATTTTGTTATTCCTCTTTCGCGCGCGTTTCAGATCGCTTCTTTTGATGACTTCAAAACGCGTCGTTAATGACAGTTTTGAAGATCTATCGCTTGTTTAACTTTTTCTTTTTAACACGAGTATTATTAGTAAAACAAAACTAATGGAGTTCGAAAACATGTAAATTACTTTATCAAAAAAAAAATGCTAATAGTCAAATCCAAAACAGTTTAATCTGGTATATGACTTACTAATAACCTATTGTTAATATTCTTGACTAATATGTTTACCAACAATAATATTTTGTGACATTGACTATTTAAGAAAACAACGTGTAAACCCTATTGTTTAACTTAGTGCAAAAGCAACCGTTTTGATGTTCTATAATTTACATAATATTTGTTGAGAAAGAAAACATTAAAAAAACATTTTATTTTTAGAAAATAATAATCATATTCTAGTTAGGTTTTTCTTTGTTTCTTTCTGTGTGTTTAATTATTGGCTGCATTTACAATTTCAAAATGATGTTTAATAGAAGCATTTAACGTTTTATTTATTTATTTAATCACAAACACAATGGTTTAGCATGTAAATATAAACATAAGTCATTTGAATGTAGAAACAGAGCACTGATGTACATTTGACTTATATTTTTTTTTCACCAACTTACTTTATGAGTGTATTTGAATTTTATATGTAACATACCATTTTCATCGATGATTTTGACGTGTTATAATTAAATACAGTTTGATGGGATCGTTTGTTCCATTCGGTGGATTTTTCTCAACTCCTTGTGACCTGAAACTACCCTTCTCCGGTTTTAACAAGGAAATCACCGGACCGGTTTCTTCCATATCCGACCAGACCCAATCTACCTTGCCACCTTGGTTGCAGATGACCACAATAACCGATTTACACCAAAAATCTGATCCCAAGGTCCGTCTACTTTTCTCTTCTCCTACTTTTCATATCTCCCACACCCGTCAAAGTATGTTTCTTGCTCTACAAGCGTCCTCCGTTGAGAACGTAATTTCACTATGTTATGTTAATTTCCACGTGTATTTTACATTCCCTCAGTGCAGACCAAAGAAGTGTTGGACTCAGTTTGTGGAAATAAGTCGACGAGCAGTGCTTCTGCATCAACCGGTTCAGCTAAATCAGTCATGACTGATCTGAATCTGAGGATGTGTCAGGTCACCACAAGATTTGGTCGATCAGCGTCCTCCTCTTGTTTGGATAATCCAAGGGATCTCAACGCAGAGAGCTTCAAGATCATATACCAAAGATTAACCAATAGGGTTTCAGGGCAAGATGAGGCTGCTAGGGTTATCAGCTGCGCATTGTCACAACCGCCTAAGACTAGCACCAGAAGAGATGTTTGGCTCAATTTGGTTGGGCCAGATACCGTAGGCAAGAGGAGAATGTCTCTTGTACTTGCTGAGATTGTGTATCAAAGTGAACACAGATTCATGCCCGTTGATCTTGGTGTTGCGGATCATGGAGTGAGCGGTTGTGATGATGTGATGCGGCGGAGAGGAAAGACAATGGTGGATCATATCTTTGAAGTGATGTGTAGGAACCCTTTCTGCGTAGTGTTCCTTGAGAACATTGACAAGGCTGATGAGAAGCTGCAGGTAAGCTTGTCTAAGGCTATTGAAACTGGAAAGTTCATGGATTCGCATGGAAGAGAAGTTGGTATAGGTAACACAACGTTTGTTATGACCTCATCTTCAGTAGAAGATTCTGGAACAGTAGCCACTTATTCTGAAGAGCAACTCTTGAGAGTAAAAGGCAGGCAAGTGGAGATACGGATTGAAACTGTGTCCTGTCAGAGCTCAGAGAAAAAGAGGAAGCTAGGTTTGGGAGAAACTGTGGAGACGGGTAAAAGGTTGAACAGAACAACTAATGGAGTTCTTGATCTGAACCTTCCGGCGCAAGAAACCGAAGCCCATACTGAAGATAACTCAAAGCTGTGGTTAGTGAATTTAAAGAAACACGACAGTCTCATTGAGGTTCCTTTTAAGCCTTTTGACTTCGAAGGATTAGCAGAGAGAATCAAAAAGATATTAAAAGAAACATTTGCAAAGTGTGTGAGGTCAGATTGTTTGCTGGAGATTGACCCTAAGATCATGGAACGATTACTAGCGGCTGTTTACTTCTCGGACAATAGAATAAATATTATCAAAGAGTTGATGGAGAAAGTAATGGCTCAAGTGTTCTTGCATGTTAAAGAAAGGTATGAAATCACTTCTGGTTGTGTGGTAAAACTGGTTGGTCGAGACCTTGACGTTTTGGGTGAGGATGAAATGGACTTGTTCCTTGTAAAATCTCAGTAGGTTAAAGTGGTTAGCTGTGAAATTTATTTTGGGAAGTGTATAAGATATGGTAGAGTTTAGTTATAGGTTTTGTTGTCCTTTTGTGTTGCTATACTAGTATAATGTGTGTTATGATGATATCATATATAGTTGTGAGAGTGGGTCGTGTCCTTGTTTGTATGTATAAGTTTTCCTGTAAATTAAGAGATGTTTGCTTATATATATTTTAAATAAATATTGTAACCGAAGGGGTCAGCCTTCCAAGTACCTAAATCAATGTCATAAATATTGTACACCATTGGGTGACTGATCTAATTTGCTGATGAGTTTGGGAAATATTTTGGAGGCATAACAAAAGAAATCATATCGGTATAATAAAGTTTACTATGAGTTGACTTGACCATATATATACATGTAAAGAATTAGTAAAGAACCAAGTTTTGACAAGAAAAAGCATATCAAAGTCTTTTTTCCAAGTTGTTCTCTTCAAAGTTTATTTTATTTTATTTTTTGATAAAATTCTAAATTTATTGATCATCAGTAAAAATAATATTTATATACAAACTAATTTAGAAAACTAAAGTAAAAAATCTCCAAATAGAAGACCTAACTCCTTCCAGTACGTGTGCTGAACCATCGTTGAAACAAGCCGATAAGATGTGGCTTCTCGTGTAGAGAGTATCTTTTGTCGTATGGTTTTGTCAATAACCTTCAAAGTTTCTTACTTATAGCATTTATAGTATAAAACAGTCATACAGATGAAACTTATAACAGTGGATCTGGTCAGACAAAAAATAGTTGAATGTCTTTTAAATTAAAAATATTTTGTCCAGATATAATTAAAAACTACTGTAATTGCACCTCAACTAATTTCCAAGTTTTGTAACCAACATACAACTATTGGGAACATATATTTAACTGGAGCACCTGAATTTAGTGGATGGGTTAGGTTAATTCTCTTTGAGATTTTTATTCTTTTCCGTAATCAAAACAAAGTGATTGATTTAGCTTGGAAATGTATTAAGTATAACTAGGGCTGGGCATTCGGGTACCCATTCGGGTTTCGGTTCAATCCATTCGGGTTTCGGATTTTCGGGGTCAAAGATTTCAGCCCCATTCGGATATTTCTAAATTTCGGTCCGGGTTCGGTTCGGATCTTTGCGGGCTCGGTTCGGGTTCGGATAACCCATTTAAAATGTTTTTAAATTTTCAAAATTCATTATATACTTTAAATTTTCAAAATCTATAAGAAAGATAATATATTACATATAAATTAATACCTTAATTTAATATATAAATTAGTTTTCTTTAAATATTTGGATAAAAAATCAATAGATATTTAACTATTTTGGTGTTTTCAGTATACTTTAGCTATTTTAAATATTTATTTTTGACTATTTGCATATATTTTCCGAGTATTTTGGAAAACTTAAAGGTATCTTATATATTTTTAATATTTAAATATACATTATATATAAAAATAATGTATATATTTAAGTATATAAATTTATTTCGGATACATTCGGGTACCCAAAATATTTCGGTTCGGATCGGGTTCGGTTTCGGTTCTTTAAATACCGAAATTTTGAACCCGTTCGGATATTTAATCAATTTCGGTTCGGGTTCGGTGCTACTTTTTCGGATCGGGTTCGGTTCGGTTTTTCGGGTTCGGATTTTTTGCCCAGCCCTAAGTATAACATACAAAATCAAGACTTGTTTAGGAAAACAAAACAGGTACATGAACTACAATTTAGCCCAATAAAAGATGTTATCCAAAGGTCCCGTTATCTAAGAACATCTCCAACCTATGCTATATTTGCCTCTACACTCTATAATAGAGTAAAATCTAATCCAACCCATCTCTATTTCTTTTCTTAAAATAGAGATTTGCTATTTTTACCTCTATATTTAGGAGAAAAAGAGCATTCCTCTATAATAGAAGTATACTTTTTTATTTGCAAAATGGTCTTTTAACTTTTTGTGATTATAATTAAAATACATGTTTATAGATAATATAATTCTTTTTACATATAATAACACATTTTTAGTTTACATAATAATTTTTAAACTTTCACAATTATAAATAATCATAAATAAAAATACTATTAATTTATTCAAAATTGAAAAAATTAACAAATGAGATTTAACGTTTTATTTAACTGAAACTAAAACTAAAATTTAACTATTAAAAAATTTACATATCTTTAGCATATTAATAAAAATCTTTAAATTCAACATAAATATTAATCAATATTTATTTCTCACTTCGAAATGCATTAACAAATTATTTATGTGAAAATATAGTATTATGGTTAGGTAATGTCTACTTTATTTTATTTTATTATACATGATAGCTTTTTGTAATAATTTTTTTAGTTAAATAATATTGTAATTTTATGAAAATTAAAAAATTACATGATTGGATGAATTTTCTACATTTATAAATAAAAGGTCTTAGGTGTAAGATAATAAAAAACCTTTTAAGAATATTCCTTTTTAGAGTAAGAATTAGAGAAATAGATTGGAGAAGAACACATCTCTATGATAAAGTTCCTCTATTATAGAGAAAAAAATAAGGAAATACATTGGAGATGGTCTAATTAGCTAAAAGAATTAATACTTCCGGATGAGACTTTTGTTATTAAAAAAAGTTGAATGGGTGTTGTTTATTCCCCTCAAGAAACTTGCTTTTGCTCATTATAAAAAAAACACATTTTGAAAAAATCAATGAGTTTGATCAAAAAAAAAGAAAAAAATCAATGAGATAGGAGAGAATAATATAATAGTAATATTTATGCAAAAGACTAAACAAATATGAAAACAGTCAGCAAAACAGCGAAACAGCGACATCCTTACCTTTTAAAAGTTGCCCAGTTTTGACTTTTGACCTAAACCATTTCCATGATGACGAGTAGAAGAAACAAAAACATAATACAAATAAAGGAGACTAAGAAAGGTAGACGAAAGAAAGAGGGCAACGTCCTCTCTTCTTCTTCTTCTTCGCAACGAAGCTTTCTTATAAAAGGAGCCTTTACATCTCTCCCTATTAATCCTTCTTCTTTAGAAACACAAACCCTTCTTCTACTTCTTCTTTAACCCTGCAAAGTTATATCTTCTTCTCACAGAAGAGATGTGCGGCTCCGAGAGAAACCTCTGCTCTTCAAGAACCGTGAGGGCCAAGTTAGAAGAAGGTGTTGACGCCACCATTTATCTTCTTGAATCCGCAGCCTGCGACGATCTTCAATCGTTCAAGAGACAAACCGAAGAGAACTCGGTAGATATCAATGAACCGGGCTTGTGGTACTGCAAACGGGTCGGGTCCAAGAAGATTGGTTTCCAAGAAAGAACACCTCTCATGGTTGCTGCTATGTACGGAAGCATCCAAGTTCTAAGTTACATAATCTCCACAGGAAGAAGATCCGACGTGAACAGAGTTTCAAGCGACGAGGAGAAACTCACTGCTCTTCACTGTGCTGTTTCTGGCTGTTCTGTCTCTGTCGTCCAAGTCATCAAGATCTTGCTTGATGCCTCTGCTTCACCTAACTGCCTTGACGCTAAGGGGAATAAACCGGTTGACCTATTGGTTCGTGCTTCTCGGTTTATACCTAACCAAACTAGAAAAGCGGTTGAGATTTTGTGAACCGGAATTAGTTTAGAAGAGGAGGAAGTGGTGAAGAGTGTTGTGACTAAGTATCCAGCCGATGCATCCCTTCCCGATATCAACGAAGGTGTTTACGTGACCGACGAGTTTAGGATGTTTAGCTTCAAGGTCAAGCCATGTTCTAGGGCTTACTCTCACGACTGGACCGAGTGTCCTTTTGTTCACCCTGGTGAGAACGCCAGGAGGAGAGATCCGAGGAAGTATCCTTACACTTGTGTCCCTTGTCCTGAGTTTCGTAAAGGGTCTTGTCCTAAAGGAGATTCTTGCGAGTACGCGCACGGTGTTTTCGAGTCTTGGCTTCACCCTGCTCAGTATAGGACACGGCTGCGCAAGGAAGGTTTGTTTCTTTGCTCATAGGAGGAAGAGTTGAGAGCTGTTAACGCTTCAACTGGATCAGCAATGGTTTCACAGCCAATGGGTGATAATGGTGTTACTTTGTCTCCAAGAAACGATTGTTTATGGCAGAACAGAGTTAATAGTCTTACACCACCACCGTTGCAGCTTAGCGGTAGTAGATTGAAGTCTAGTTTGAGTGCTAGAGATAAGGATATTAAGATGGAGCTAAGGCTTCGTGGTTCTTATGATTCTTCTTCTTCTGTGATGCAACATCAATCTCCAAGCAGGAACCACGGGTTCGAGTCTTCAGCAGCTATGGCAGCTGCGGTGATGAACGCGAGATCCTCAGCGTTTGCTAGACGCAGTTTGAGTTTCAAGCCAGCTCCGGTAGCTACTTCGAATGTTGTCTCGGAGTGGGGATCACCAAATGGGAAGCTTGAGTGGGGAATGCAAAGGGAGGAGCTGAACAAGATGAGGAGAAGCGCCTCCTTTGGCATTCATGGAAACAACAACAATGTGTCGCGTCCTGTTAGAGACTACAGTGATGAGCCAGATGTGTCATGGGTGAACTCTTTGGTGAAAGACAGTGCGCCAGAGAGAGCCTTTGGGTTGAATGAGCGGGTAGGGAACACGTTTAAGCTGCCGTTGTGGGCAGAGCAAATGTACATAGACCATGAGAAGCAGCAGATTGTGGCATAAGAAGTAGAAAGACTGAGGGGGGTGTATTGAATTGTTGATTTTAGAGTGTTTTGGTTTTGTTTTAAAATCCCCTGTTATTCAACTAATGATTTCTATTTTTTTTCTCAAATCTTGTGTTATTGAATATAACATTTATCTAAAATCATCACAAATCACTTACAATTTACTGTTATTCAATTAACAATTTACAAAAACTAAATCAAATCTACTGTTATTGAAAGACAAACTATTCTGAAACAAAAAATCTAACAAAAGGATTTGAAGCAACGAAATCTATGATTTTTAGTCAAAACTAGTGTAATACAAATCACACCTCTATACCTGTTATTTGACAAAACCCAGAAGCAATATAAAAATTTGGCCAAAGAAATCGATGATCCATATTTCAAGTGCTACGACTCCACCACAATCTCTCACAAACCAATGTCTACACCACAAAATTTCTCTCTATACCTCTATGTTGACCTGAACTTCGACAACGTCTCCGCACTTTTGCTTTCTCGCAAGCACGACAGTGACGATGAAGCTTCTGCTACCTTCGTCGATTCCTTATCATGGTTCTCGAAACACGTTGCTTCAACTCTCAAAAGCTTTAGGAAGTATTCTGTGAGAGTACTGCTCCAAATATGCAAGCTAAAGTAGTAGATCGAATATGTGTTTTGATTGAACAGAGAAGAAGGACTTCTCGAAGAACACGTTGCTTTAACTTTCAAAAGCTTTATGGGCTGTTCTTTACAAAAAAAAAATATGATAAGCTTCTTTTTGTTTACGTTTTTTTTTTATTAGGATTAGATAGGTATATTATGTGTATATCTATGTGTATAAGATCAGTAACATGGGGGTGGGGAGAGGCTTGCAAAACTGAGGATAGGATACGTGCATCAATCACTCTTTTATTTATCAAAGTGAGTATTCTTTTCAGTTTACTTTTGTTTCAGACTAGTTTCATTATTTTGTGTACTTGTCATGAATCTGAATGATGTTTGTCTATGAGTTTGAGTCTTTCCCGGTTAATTTAGAACTTGACAATTCACTATTTGTTATAAAGACTATAGATTAGTTAGTTAAGTTTTTTTTTTTAATCTCTATGGTGTTATATGACTAGTTGCCTTCTAAAAAATGTGAGATCCTAAAGACATAAAAGGTAAATGTCAATACTATTCATGGTTTGAACATGTGCACAAGTTGTTATTGATGTTACTAGTGGAAGCCATCAATCAAGGTTTTTGTGATGCCAATGGTAAATTCAACAAATTGATGGTGGAATCCAGAATACTAACAATTCTACAACAACAACTTGGATCTACAAAAACCTATGGCCACTATAAAATAGGATGAAGATCTTGAAGTTTAGTACCAAAGCTTTGCAGTTTTTATTGTTGCAGATCTGGTTTTGGGTGGAACTCTGAAACGAAAAGAAAAACAGAGCAGATGACGAAGTATTGAATGTGTATCCATATGTGAATGTGATTCTGAAGAGATAAAGACGATAACAAAACACTGCAACTGGACAGAATGCAGTGGGACTGAGTGATTCTAACAGGCCTATCAATTTGAAGAAAGCGAGAAGACAAATGATAATGACTTTGTCGGTGTGATAGATGATGCAGAAAGAATAATATACGAGCAACCATTTGAATATCACGTTCTTAAATAATTGAACAAATAGATTAGTAATATCAAATGATCTAAAGCACTCTGAAATTTAAGATAAAATCTCACCAAAATCTTTTTTTATTTTTGTAAATCTCACCCATATAAATGAGATTTTAGTTCACATCTCTTCAAACTCCAGTTTTTCTCAAATCCAATCAAACTATTAAAATCCTCAATTCAATACACCCCGTGAGACTTCATTGCTTTTTCTTATGGGCCTTGTGAGGGATTAAACTCACACCTAGATTTAGATCAGGTTTTATGTTTAGGAAAGGTTAGGGAAAGATTATCGCGGGCTGAATCCCGTAAGAACTTGATGAATGAACTTCGATTTGTATTGATATAATAGAAAATGGGATGGTTACAAGAAGATGTATCTCACGATGAATATAAAGATTACAAGAGTATTATCATAAGAATGTTTTGGTGAATGTTGAGTGAAAATATGAGTTGGATCGGATCTTCTTTCTTGATTTGCTTTCTCTTTAAATAGCTTCAGGTCCCGCTTGATCGTAGCCAACTGGTTCCCGAGATCCCCTCCGTGATTTGAGGGGTTTGTAACAGCTCCCCTTTGACCGGGTCCTGCGACTATTTATTTGTCCACGAGCTACCTCTTTGATCGGGTCCTGCGCCTGTTTACTTGTCAACGAGCTGCCTCTTTTCCTTGACCTCTCTGATAAACATCTCCAGCTCACAGCCTCCGGATCTGACTTAGCTGTTTTTGAAGATTGAATTCATGATGGGCCTTTCGCGGCCCGTTATCATTTCTTATTGTCTATCACTAGCTAGGGGGTCATATTTGGGCCCAACAGTTGCCCCCAGCTTTCGAGATAAGATTCCTTATCTCGGAAGCTAGACCTAGCCGCCGAGCATCAATCTTTTTGTTGAGATCTCGAGCAACAGTTATCTTTATTGAAGATTTCTTTTGCTTAATCTGATGGCTACGATTGCGTATGAAAAGGAGCAAGTATCCGACTTCTCGGCCAGCAAGCTTCCCATTCCTCAATTCTCAGAGAGTTCAGGTACTTTCGAGATTAACATGTTTAATCTATCCTTTTCCGAAGAGTATGGTTCTAACTTAGGTTTGGTGGGTCCTGATTCAGCTCCAGTCGAGACGTCCCAGATGGGCGATGACAAGGAGGCAGATGAGGGAGATCCAGCCAAAGAAAGTGATCCAGTCAAGGGAGACAAGGATGTCGGGATGAGCTCCCGTGATAATGATGGCTAAGAGCTGCGGCTCTTTTTGAATTGTAATGTTGCTTTTCATGACTTTTGCCCAATGGGCTTTGTTTACGTTTCAGACTTATAGCCTGAGGAGGCTTTTAAACCTTAGGGTCTTCTGAACCCTCGTTAGCCTAAGAGGCTTTTAAACCCTTTTATTCAAATTTCGGTTTTGTTTTTCGTATTAAGTCATTTGACTTGGTTTGATCGTTTCTTGGATGAGATTGACTTTTGTCAAGTGGAAGTTTTGGTTTGGACATGTATCGTGATTATTATATACAATGTCCAATGACTTATCAGGTCTCGAAGATTTCGAGTACATTCGATTACGAGGATCCTTAGAAGGAGTTCCTGAAACATTGAGATTAGCTCAGGGTTTTTAGGAACCTGAGCTACTCTGAAGACCTTAGGAGGGGGTTCATGGGAACCTGAACTTGTTTGTGGGATTTTAAGACCCGTTGAGACTTGCTTAGGATTTTAAGACCTTTGTGATTTGATGAGGATTTTAAGACCTCGGAGATTTGATAAGGATTTTAAGACCTTGGAGAATTGACAAGGATTTTAAGACCTTGGAGATTTGGTAAGGATTTTAAGACCTTAGAGATTTGGTAAGGATTTTAAGACCTTGGAGAATTGACAAGGATTTTAAGACCTTGGAGATTTGGTAAGGATTTTAAGACCTTGGAGATTTGGTAAGGATTTTAAGACCTTGGGTCCAGGTTCGTCGAGACCTGATATTGCTTGAAGGATTTTAAGACCTTCGAGGTTACTAAGGATTTTAAGACCTTAGGTTCAGGTTCGTGGAGACCTGAGTTTGTTGGAAGGATTTTAAGACCTTCGAGATTACTGAGGATTTTAGGTTCAGGTTGACGGAGACCTGAATTTGTTCGAAGGGTTTTAAGACCTTAGGTTCAGGTTCACGGAGACCTGAATTTGTTCGAGGGTTTTAAGACCTTAGGTTCAGGTTCACGGAGACCTGAATATATTCGAAGGGTTTTAAGACCTTAGGTTCAGGTTCACGGAGACCTGAATTTATTCGAAGGGTTTTAAGACCTTAGGTTCAGGTTCATTGAGACCTGAATTTGTTCGAAGGATTTTAAGACCTTAGGTTCAGGTTCATTGAGACCTGAATTTGTTCGAAGGGTTTTAAGACCTTAGGTTCAGGTTCACGGAGACCTGAATTTATTCGAAGGGTTTTAAGACCTTAGGTTCAGGTTCACGGAGACCTGAATTTATTCGAAGGGTTTTAAGACCTTAGGTTCAGGTTCACGGAGACCTGAATTTATTCGAAGGGTTTTAAGACCTTAGGTTCAGGTTCATTGAGACCTGAATTTGTTAAAAAGTCAAGGTATCGAAGATAATTGCTTTATTGATAATAGGATACATGGTATCACAATAATCATACAATCGCTGTTTGGGCTATATGTTCTCAAACATATGCCCCCTTTCGCCATGGTGGAAAGAGTGTTAAAATGAGATTGGGGTTACACTCATGACACAATTACCTACGTACCCAGTCAAGGGGTCAAGCCTAACGTAATTCGAGGAATTTAAGTACCTAATGATAGTATTTCTTCAGATTTGTGGCATTCCACGATCTGATTTCAGGTACCTCGGTTCGTACCTTCAGGAGCTTATAGACGCCAGGTCGTACCACGTAGACAATCCGGTAAGGACCTTCCCAATTGGTCCTTAGTTTCCCAGCATCTGGTTCTTTGGTTCCTTCGAAAACTTTCCTAAGTACTAGGTCACATACAACGAATTGTTGGGGCCTGACTTTGGAATTGTAATGTCGGGCCATTGCTTGCTGATAGTTTTGAATCCGAAGCAAAACTTGGTCTTGTCGTTCCTCGATTAAATCAACGCTGTCTGATAAGAGCTGGTCGTTAGCTTCGGGATCAGACGTACAGAGCTCTCGACGGAGGCTCCCAGTGGAGGTTTCCGCCGGAACGACAGCTTCCGTTTCGTAGGCTAAAGAGAAAAGGGTTTCTTCTGTAGCCTTTCTAGGGGTGGTTCGTCATGCCCAAAGTACTTCAGGTATCTTTTCAGACCAGGTTTTCTTGTTGGTTCCGAGGCGTTTCTTGAGGTTTGCTAATATTGACTTATTAGCAGCCTCCGCCTGACCGTTGCCTTGAGGTCGTCGAGGTGTTGAGAAGGTAGGGCGGATATTTCACTTGTCGCAAAATGCTTTGAAGTCGCGAGAAATGAACTGTCCTCCATTGTTGGTTACGATCTCATACGGGACGCCGTGGCGGCAGACAATGTCTTTCCACACAAATCCTTCGACTTTGAATCTAGTTATCTGTTGGAAAGCTTCAGCTTCTATCCACTTCGTGAAGTAGTCTGCCAAGGCCAAGAGGAAGCGTAGCTTCTGCCTTCCTCTTTCTGACGTTATGAGTGGTTCTACGATGTCCATGAACCACCTCATGAATGGGTACTGAGCGGATATTGAGGATAATTTTTCCGCAGGCTGGTGTATAATCGGTGCATGCCTTTGGCATTTATCACATGAAGAGGAGTAAACCTCGCAGTCATCTATAATGGTGGGCCAGAAATAACCCTGTCTTTTGATTCGGATAGCTAGAGCTCTGCCCCCAGAGTGGTTTCCCCAGGAGCATGCGTGCATTTCTTTCATAAGATTGATAGCATCGAGGCCATGGACGCATTTTAGGTAAGGTCCGGAAATGCTTCGTTTATGGAGGGCTGACTTGATTATGCAGTATCTTGCGCTTAATGCTTTGATTTCGGGCCTCCCACTTATTGGAGGGGATCTTACCCTACAAGATGTACTGCATGATCGGTATTCTCCAATCCTCTCTCCCAATGATTTTGTCATGAAGAGATGAGGGCGGGTCTTGTTCAGGTCCCTGAGTGTCGTGACCTGATATGTCTTGTTCAGGTCCCTGGGTGTCGTGACCTGATGTCTTATTGCCCCCGGAGATATTGGTCGGATTAGGCTCGAAGGAGTCTGAATTCTGAGGAATATCTCCAGTTCTGTTGTTGTTCTCTGGAGTCTGGGTCGTTTCTTCGGATGCGCTTTCAAAAGCAGAACGACTCCTGGTCCTGGCTGCGTGGACAGGTGAATCCGAGGTCTGGATCTTGCCCCCGGAGGTATGCTTTTTAAAGCTAGGAATTCTGGTTTTTGGGAACCAGTACGTTGTAAGAACTTGGGTTGCTACCGTCTGGGGGTAGCTACCTTCCGTTTGCTCTTTTGGCTTGCTATCGATCTCAGCTTTGGTAGCTATGTCGATATTTTGCTTTTCGATTCCCTTTACGGGTATGATCCGTTTTACGAGGGGGTCTGATGCTGACGCTAAAGCAGCCAGCGCGTCTGCTGAGGAGTTCTCTCCTCGTGGGATCCTTGTTAGTTCAAATCTGTTGAACTGCTTAGTGAGGTTCCGGACAACTTCTAGGTATGCCCCCATTCTTTCGTCCCTTGTTTCATACTCGCCGTGGAACTGGCTAGCTACTAGCTGTGAATCACTATAAGCGTTCAGCTCTCGAATTCCGAGGCTTAGGGCGAGTTTTAATCCTGCAATTAATGCTTCGTATTCAGCCTCGTTATTAGAAGCGCTGAATCCGAGCCTGTAGGATTGTTGGATGGTTTCTCCAGCTGAGGAGGTCAGCCTTAGACCGATGCCGGAACCTTGTCTTGGCGAGGCTCGTCAATGTACAGACTCCACTTCGGAGCTTCCGTTTCCAAGTCTAGTTGTTCGGAAGCTAGCTCGATTATGAAATCGGCAAGGACCTGAGCTTTTGCTGCTGCTCGAGGTCTATACTCGATATCGTATTCACTGAGCTCTATGGCCCATTTAGCAAATCGTCATGATTGGCTAGGGCTGTGCAAAATTGTTCGCAATGGTTGTGAAGTCATTACGACGATTGAGTGCGATTGGAAATAAGGTCATAATTTTTTGGCAGTTGTTACGACAGCTAGAGCTAGTTTTTCCATAGTAGGGTATCTAGTTTCGGCGTCTATCAGACTCTTGCTGGTATAATAGACAGGTCTTTGCTCGTTTTGCTCTTCTCGTACCTGCACACCACTAACTACAGCAGTTGTTACGGCGAGGTAAAGATATAGCGGTTCTCCCATACTGGTTTAGCCAGGATCGGAGGTTCGGAAAAGTAAGCTTTCAATTGTTTGAAGGCTTCCTCGCACTTTTCGTCCCATAAGAACTTCTTATTATTTTTTAGAAGTTTGTAGAATGGGAGGCACTTATCGGTGGACCTGGATATGAATCGATTTAATGATGCGATTCGTCCAGTCAATGTCTGTACCTCTCTGGTTGTCTTAGGTGACGGCATTTCCTGAAAGCTAGCTATCTGTTTTGGGTTGGCTTCGATGCCTCTTTCGGTTACGAGGTAGCCGAGGAACTCGCTTGAAGGTACCCCGAAGATGCACTTAGCAGGGTTGAGCTTCATATCGTATTTGTTGAGGATATCGAAGCATTCCCTTAGGTGGGAAATGTGGTTTTCTCCAATTGAGGATTTGACTAGCATATCATCAATATAGACCTCCATGGTTTTCCCGAGCTGGCCAGCGAACATTTTATTCACTAGCCTTTGATAGGTAGCTCCTGCATTTTTTAAACCGAATGGCATGACCTTATAGCAATAGGTCCCTCGTTCAGTTATGAATGCGGTTTTCTCTTGATCGTCGGGATCCATCATGATTTGATTGTACCCCAAAAAGGCATCCATGAAGGACATAAGCTGGTGGCCAGCAGTGGCCTCGACCAAATGATCGATGTGAGGTAACGGGAAGCTGTCTTTGGGACAAGCTTTATTTAGGTCGGTGAAATCTACGCAGATTCTCCATTTCCCGTTCCTCTTTTTTACAACTACTGGATTAGCTAGCCAGTCTGGGTAATGTACCTCACGAATGAACCCAGCTTTCGTAAATCGGTCAACCTCGTCGTTAACAGCTTGAGCATTTTCTAGGCCTAGCTTGCGACACTTTTGTTTGATCGGTTTGAAAGTGGAGTCTACATTAAGCTTGTGAGTAGTGACGTCAGCGTTTATACCCTTCATGTCACAGGTGATCCATGCAAAGGTTCCGACGTTGCTTTTTAGAAAGTCGATGAGCTTCTTCTTAGTCTGGAGAGGTAGCTCGGATCCGATACTCACTTGCTTTTCAGGATTTGAGTCGTCGATACTAACTTGCTCGGTGAGGTTCTTAGGGGGACCTCAAATATTCTGTTGTATCTCACGACCCTCCTGGATCTGTAATTGCTATTGGGGTGATTCTTTGAGAATTTTGAATCCTCCTAGGTAACAGATCCCGGAGATCTTGTGGTTACCATGCACGGTAGATATCCCTTCAGGTGTCGGGAATTTCACACATTGGTGATAAGTTGAAGCTAATGATTTCATTTTATGGATCCAAGGTCTTCCTAGGATCGCGTGAAACAGGGAAGGTCTGTCGATGACTATGAAATTCATCATTTTCATGATTCCGCCAGCTATAATTGGGAGCTTAATAGTTCCCAATGAGGTAGCTGTTTCTCCGGAAAAGCCTACGAGATTAGCTTTTTGGCCAATAATTTTGTAGTCGTCTATTTACATCCCTTTTAGGGTGTTGTAGAAAATAAGGTCAACAGAGCTTCCTGTGTCTATCATGAGTTTAGGGACCTCATATCCTGCGATGTTCAGGGTGACGATCAGCGCGTCATCGTGAGGTCTGTCAAGGTTTGAGGTCTCGCTTTCCCAGAAAGAAATCTCAGTATTGGACTCGGGGTTAGGAGGCTTAGGTCCAGTGTTAGACACAGCCTTCCGCACGTGATTCTTAATGGAATTGACGGAGTCTTGACATATGTCTGATCCTCCAAGGATACAGTCCACCCTCGAGTCGGGGTTCGATTGATGGGAGGGTTTGCTCAAGAGAGCTTCGACTTGTAAACTTTTTCCTTGGGGGAATTTCCCAAGAATCATGTCGACTCTTTTTTTGGGAACTGGAGGTGTCGAATCGGTTTCCTTCTCAGGTGACCTCTCGCGTTTCGGGGAAATGTCCCTGGAACCTCTTTTCTGATAAGGTGGCGGCTTTTTAAGGTCCACGCCCTTTATTTCTCCGGCTGCGAATTTAGCTGCCAGCTGGCGTTGGAGGTCCCAACATTCTTCGGTTGAGTGTCCTTCGCGATCATGATAAGAGCAATGTTTGCCTTTATCGAAGCCTTTTGACCAGGGAGTTTTATTTGCAGCTGCAACAGGTTTCTCTTCCTTGTCTTCCTCGATTGCGTAGGAATGTTCTCCCTGAGTTTGATTACTTCGAGGGTTACCCTTTTTATGAGGTCCCTTAGTCTCGGAGGAGTCACTTTTCGAATGATTCTGTGGTTTCTTGTGGAGTTTATCCAGTGCAGCTGTCTCCTCCTCCAAAGCAATATATTTGGTGGCTCTATGAAGAGCGTCATCGATAGTTGGAGGAGCGTTGAGTGTTAACTCTGACCAGAATTTCGATCTATAGAACAGACCTCTCCTAAGGGCCTCGATGGCGACTAGGTCGTTAGGATTCGATAGCTTAGTTCTTATTGCCCTGAATTTCTCAATGTAGACTCGTAATGAATCTCCCATTCCCTGACTGACTTTCCAAAGGTCGGCCTCGGAGGCTTGCTTCCGGATATGGGTTGAGTATTGCTTCATAAAGGCGTTGGTTAATTGATCAAAGTTGTCTATCGAGGCTGGCTCGAGGCCGGAGAACCACTCCAGGGCTGTTCCGACCAAATTTTCGGCGAATGTTCTACAGTAACCTGCTTCACATTCTTCCTGAGTAAAATGGGCTTTAACAATTGCCAATCGAAAAGCTCTCAAGTAGGCCTTCGGGTCGGAGGTCCCATCATACTCAGGAATTCTGATTTTTCGGGTATCTCTTATGTGAGAGCTGGCAATTCTGTCCGTGAACGGAGTTCCACGGGTTTCTTCGATTAAGCTATCGATTTCGGGAGCTGAACTCGTAGCTTTATGGACTTGAGCTCCCAATTTCTGGAGAGCTGCGTGAGTTCTCTCCATATATCTACGGATAGCTTCAGGTCCTTCAAATGGAAGGATATTTGGATCGTTCGCAGGTACCCGATGAGTAGGTTCCTGACGGAATCGAGTTGGCGCATCTTCCCATGCGGTTAGTGGGCTAAGTCGCTCGACATTTCTTGGGTTATCGGAGTTTATCCTTTGATAACCGTCCTCATTCGGGACCGAGCTTCTAGTTTGATAAACCGAAGCTGACGCTCTGCCTCCAGATGGGAAGGATATTCCTGCTCCGGACCTAGGATCAGGTGGCGGAGGAGGTAACTGATTACTTCTGTCAGAGACCTGACCGGGTGTGGAGCTGGTTGTCGCTACGTTACTTCCCATAGCACTGGCGTTAGGTGGATTGAATACGGGAACTGTTCCAGTATGAGGTGTCTGGAAAGCAGATCCGCGTCCTTCAGGGGCAGTGCTATCAGGGGAAAAGTTTAAACGTGCTCGGGGAAATGAGGGATCGGTTAATCGATCATGGAAGATGGCCCCCGGAGCTTGACGTTGCGGTGGTTGGGTTGTTGCGTTTAGAGATCTAGTTATCTCTTCGAATCGTTGTTGACGTACAGCCAGCTGATGCATCGTGCGCTCACTTTCCTGAGCTCGGTCTACTAATTGTAACATCATCTGGCGGATCTCAGAGAGCTGAGCCTCCGTTTGATTCGGAATGGCTTGCTGCTGAGGATTCTCGGTAACCGGGAGCTCGGAGGTGTTTCCACCTAATGACCTCGGGTTAGTAACTCCGGTTGTAGTTTGGCTCGTTCGAGCATCAACCGGAAGCTGTTGCCCAGATCGGTGGTCGCCACGTTGAGGCTCTGTGATTACGAGACTAGAGCCTCCGTCATTCGGTGAGCCATCGCTCTGAATCGGGAGGTTAAGGTCAGACGGGGTTGTTGTCTGATCAGTAGGGTTCATCCTCGAGTTAGAGTAAGGGATTCGGTAGTTTCTTCCCCACAGACGGCGCCAATTGTGAGGGATTAAACTCACACCTAGATTTAGATCAGGTTTTATGTTTAGGAAAGGTTAGGGAAAGATTATCGCGGGCTGAATCCCGTAAGAACTTGATGAATGAACTTCGATTTGTATTGATATAATAGAAAATGGGATGATTACAAGAAGATGTATCTCACGATGAATATAAAGATTACAAGAGTATTATCATAAGAATGTTTTGGTGAATGTTGAGTGAAAATATGAGTTGGATCGGATCTTCTTTCTTGATTTGCTTTCTCTTTAAATAGCTTAGGTCCCGCTTGATCGTAGCCAACTGGTTCCCGAGATCCCCTCCGTGATTTGAGGGGTTTGTAACAGCTCCCCTTTGACCGGGTCCTGCGACTATTTATTTGTCCACGAGCTACCTCTTTGATCGGGTCCTGCGCCTGTTTACTTGTCAACGAGCTGCCTCTTTTCCTTGACCTCTCTGATAAACATCTCCAGCTCACAGCCTCCGGATCTGACTTAGCTGTTTTTGAAGATTGAATTCATGATGGGCCTTTCGCGGCCCGTTATCATTTCTTATTGTCTATCACTAGCTAGGGGGTCA
>NW_026616955.1:0-20430 GCF_000801105.2 Raphanus sativus | reverse complement strand
TGCGACTTATTACATGTCTATGTCTTAGTCAGCCTATTATCTAATTTATGTCTAGTTTGTGCTATATATAAATATAGGGTTTTCAAAATTAAACCATAATTAGCTCTTTTTTGTGTTCTTTATTGAGTTATAGTTGTTTCAATTTCAATGTTCTAGGGTTTTCAAGATATGATGCACGTAAAACCAATGGAGCAAATCATGATTCCTAATAACAATACACATCAATCAAACGCAACGCCCGATGCCAGACCAAACACCATCTCACATTCTAATGGCGTCTCAGCCGCAGGAGCCACCGTGCTCTCGGCGTAAGCAACAACAATAATACGTCGGTTGTAGTAGAGAGGAAAGCAAGACCACATGAGAAAGTAAATTGTCCGAGATGTAACTCAACCAACACAAAGTTTTGTTACTACAACAACTATAGTCTCACACAACCAAGATACTTCTGCAAAGGTTGTCGAAGGTATTGGACCGAAGGTGGCTCTCTTAGGAATGTTCCCGTTGGAGGAAGCTCAAAAAAGAACAAGAGGCCATCTTCTTCATCATCAAACATCCTTCAGACAACACCATCCTCACTTGGTTTGTCTACAACACTTCCAGATCTAAACCCACCAATTCTCTTCTCAAACCAAATCCCTAATAAATCAAAAGAGTCATCACAAGATCTCAACTTGTTGTCGTTCCCGGTCATGCAAGATCAACATCATCATCATCATCGTGGTCAGATGTCTCAGTTTCTTCAGATGCCTAAGATGGAAGGAAATGGCAACATAACTCATCAGCAGCCTTCGTCTCTCTATGGCTCTTCCTCGTCTCCTGTTTCAGCTCTTGAGCTTTTAAGAACAGGTGCTAATGTTTCTTCAAGATCAGGGATCAACTCATTTATGCCCTCTGGTCCAATGTTGGATTCATCAAACAATATGCTGTACACTTCTTCAGGGTTTCCAACAATGGTTGATTACAAGCCAAGTAACCTCTCTTTCTCTACTGATCATCATCAAGGGATGGGACACAACACCAGTAGGTCTGATGATCATAATGATCATCATCAAGGTAGGATTTTGTTTCCATTTGGGGATCAAATGAAGGAGCTTACATCAAGCATAACACAAGAAGTTGATCACGATGATAATCAACAACAAAAGAGTCATGGTGATAATAATAATAATTCTTCAAGCCCTAATACTGGATACTGGAGTGGGATGTTCACTAATACAGGAGAAGGATCTTCATGGTGAAGCAAAATGATCAAACGGGATTATGAAGTTAGCTTTCTAATTTTCTTCATGATACTTTGCCTCATATGGTTACATGGGGTATTTTAGTTAAAGTTGAGAACTTAGCTAGCACAACTTAGTCTTTTATTCACCTTATTTTTGTTGTGTTTTTGTTTTGTTTAATTAATATTTGTTTTGTAACCGTTTCATAATTAGGTTTGATGGTTATTTAGAGTTGGTTTTTTCACTTTTGTTGTACAACAAAGTTATGTATAGGTAGAAATGAAAATGTGAATACGAATCTGTGGAGTGTCACATGATATGTGTATTCATCATTTCTTCTATCTATAGATACAAATAATCTCATAAAGATTATTCATGATATCTATTATCGATTTGTAAGTTCTCTTGAATGTTACATTTTTTGTAGTGAATATATATGACTATATAATCCAGAAAATAGTTATGATTATCAAAAGCATCGCATGGGTGAATTTGAAATGAATAAGGAGCAATATGAGAGAGTAATAAGTTAAATGATGGATCTTGGCAGCTTTCATTTCTTAAATGAATCAAGCTTTTCCTCATGCCCGTACGTGACATCGCATTTACTGTTTAATGATAATTCGATTTCATGAATAGAACACTATAATGAGAAAGTTATGTAAACTCAGACAAATTGGAAATATTTATGGGCAAATAACATGTTCATTGAAACTTTTGTTAAAATGTTTATTAACGTTCTTTTTTCTAATAGTCCGACGAATTATATATAACGGTATTTGTGTTTTGTCTACTACTAATTACATGATGACTAACCATAAGGTGGTGGGTTAGTGGTTTTGAAGGAGTTTCAGTTACAATACGAATTCGGCTTCAAAATCGTGTGACCATTCCGGCTAGCATTAAATCGCAAGAATACGTGGAGAGCCGTGAACTTCGTAGGACTAGTCGGTTAACCTCTATCACCGGATTCCCACGGTTATCAAAAAAAAATTACATGATGACTAGTTGATGACATGAACTAAGGAACGTGACGCCACTTGATACGTTCATAGTGCCCACCCTACCCAACTAAACACGCATTTTTTCTTGTGAGAGTAGTTCCCTGTTAAAGCTCTAATTTACGTCTTCGAATTATCAATAACTAGCATATAGACGCAGATACTTAATTGGGAAATTCTCACATATTTTAAAGAAAATAAACCAAACGCGATATACTCTTAATCTTAGACTTATCTGCGCATGCTCGCTTTAAACCAATAGGTATCAGTATAAATCAAATGAATCGAGTCAACTATACGAATTTAAAAGAACATTTCAATAGAAAGTTGTTTCCTTTCATGCTAAAGAAATCGAAAAGTAGGTAAAGGGCATGTCCCCAAATTAAAAATGGTGAACTTCTGAGAAGGTTAGAGGAGCGTTTAACATATCAAACGGGAGTATGACCACTCTTTAACTCTATACATGATAGTAATTAAGTTTGCTTAGCAAGCATGTAATTTGGGGCTACATTTGAGTCCCACTCAGCTCAGCCTATTAGGCTTCTTCTAAGAGGTATATTTGAGTTGCCCTGACCAAATTAAAACAAAGCATATACATGTCAACAAAGATGGAGTTTATTAACAAACATTAGTTGAACTAGATCTTTTAACTAAACTTTTAGTATATGAACGAATATTAGCAACATCTCAAATTCAGACAAGAAATTACCGTTACGTCAAATCAGTTAGGACTTGGTCGGAGAAAGATACAAATCTATTATTTGTCGTTACATTGTAAGAGAATCCAATTCATAAACATAACACTACCCAAAAAGTAGCCCAAAAAAACACAACCCAAAAAAAAAAAATCGAAAGATCCCATAGAAGAAATCAAGAAAACGAAACTTCTGCGAAATTACACACTTCTCTGTCAACACCTTGTCTATTCATCCGATAATAATATAATACATCATGATGAGAGTGGGAATACGTCGTATTCACGGCACGTTCGAAGTTGCTAGGAAATTACTTAATAAATAATAATCAGGTGATTCCGTACACACTAAAACGAATCATCGTGAGATGAATCACATCCGTTCATTGCTTCAACTCTCAGAATCAAACAAGGATGGTTTCATAAAGAGAGTTCATAGACCACACAATTAGGTTCGAACGTGACAACCATATCGGTAGAGATACGCCACTTACTTATATATCTAATCCCTTTGGAACTAATCAATCAAAACAGTTCACAAAGTCTCTTCTCTCTCTCTCTCTATTTCCTTCATCATCTTCATCCTCTAATGGAGCAACCAAGCAAGAAATCTTGTGTACTAGAAACAACTACTGATGCTATGGAGATGGAGACGAAATACGAAGATATGTTACCGATCATGGCGGATAAAATGGACGTAGAAGAGTTTGTATCAGAGTTATGCAAAGGTTTCAGTTTGCTTGCGGATCCAGAGAGAGATGTGATCACAGCTGAGAGTCTAAGGAGGAACTCAGGGGTACTTGGGATTGAAGGAATGAGCGAGGAAGATGCACAAGGGATGATTAGAGAAGGAGACCTCGACGGTGATGGAGCTCTTAACCAAACCGAGTTCTGCGTTCTCATGGTTCGGTTAAGCCCTGAAATGATGGAAGATGCAGAAACTTGGCTGGAGAAAGCAATCAGCCAAGAACTCTGCAGTCACAATCACTCTTCTCTGCCTTGATGATGAAGAAACTTTTCTTGTGTATTATCTTTCTTTCTCCTATACTTATAAATGTTTCTGTTATACACAAATCTCGTTTACCCTCAAAGAATGATTGATTTATAGAGATAACCCAAACCTTGAAATCATTTCAAAAAGTTATTCATGTAAGTCTGTAACAATAAGCTACTAAAACTACAAGTACATATATAGTAGCAAAGCAAGTACCATTCAAGGGCCTTGGTTGCATCTTCCTGGGTAGCAAATCAAACGAATGCAAAATTGCGCCTTGCGGCTCAAAGTGCCTCTCAGTGTCACGCTCTTTAGTGCGTATAGGGTCAACGTTGATGACAAAGAGTGTCTATGTAGGCCTCTGATTCAAGGCTCCCCTTCCATCATGAGGCTTCCCACGTTAACACCCCAAAGCAGAAAGAAAACTTAGAACTCTCTTGAAAAGAAAACAGAGCATATGAGTCATCATTAGAAAGAAGGAGAGATACCTTAGCCCATTAGACAGATGGCTTGCGTTTCTCATAGCCAAAAGGGATATTGTCAATCCCACGGATTGTATCTTCAGCATCACTGCATCAGGCATTCAGGCTCATCCTCGAAATACAAAAAAAAAAAACATAACCTGCAAGGAAAAACAAAACGAGATAAGAAAAGGCAGAGCCTATTATATTGACAAGCTGTTGCAGCGCAGAGAATTTGCAGTGCAGGAGATAAGTCAGCTCGAAGACACCTTTACAGTGTTGAACCTAGAGAGTAGGCCTGAGCATTTCGGATATCGGTTCGGTTCGATTCGGGTATTTCGGGTTTCGGGTAGTTCGGATAGAGGGTTAGAAGATGCACTGAATACTTGAATTAATTTCGGTTCGGATAGTTTAAATTTCGGTTCGGTTCGGAAAAACTAGGAACCAGAAAATATCCGAAAGAATTTCGGTTTTCGTTTGGTTTCGGTTCAGGTCCGGATAGTTCGGATAAAATATTGGTTATTTAGGATAGAACTAGGTGTTTTCCTGCACCATGTGCAGTAAACAATTTTAAATTTAAATTAACTTTCAAATAGATAAATTTAAAATGTATTTAAAAATTAAATTACTTGTTTATTGATAAAATTATATTTTTTATCAATAAAAGCATAATATTGATAAATCTCTTCCGTTTCCAAATTTTTGTTTCCATGCTTTAGCTGTCGGATCCCAACAAATTTTTTTTTTGGCCCAACACTGTGAAGATCTAATATAACTTGTTAGTCTCTATCCACCAAATAAACTTAGAACTAAATTGCTGATCAAAAAATTTGACCGGTGGTTTTTCTCTTTCTGTAAATATTATCAGTGTTAAAATCATCAATTTTGTTGGAATTTTGAAACATATTTTAATAAATAAGTTAGATTTTTTTAGGTACAGAAAAAGCAAAGTACATGAAAAAAATAACACAGAAAAAATCACTTACACCAACATACAAAAACGTGACAGTCTTTTTGTGACACCCGTCACTTTCTAACTAAATGGCCACGTGTCAACCGACACCTCAACAAATAACAATGTGACACCAGTCTCCACTAAATAGTGAACGGCGGGCCACCAACCATAACACATAATACAAAAGGCCATATACCCAACTATACTCTCAGCCCAAGCCCAAAATAAAATCCGAAGGAAAAGTCCAGTAGCACCGAGTCCGTCCCGTATCACATTGATGCTTGTCTCACCTGAAATAGGGAAGAAAGAGGGGTGAGCGATAGGGGAATCGCTCAGTGAGGTATGGGGTGCTACCCCGAAGTCCATGGACCCGGTCATAACACTCTGAATAAAGATAATTTAAATCTAATACGTACAAGCACGGCACCTAAAGTACCCAAGCAACAAACAATGGTCCTACGCGAGGTGCACACTCGCTGCCCACTAACAGGCCAAAATAAATACAACACCCGCCCGAGATAGTGCTCGGTATCACCGCCCGTAGACGATTTATCGACCCACCGAGGTTACAGCTTAACCGGTCGACTAAGGCGGCTGTAACCTCCAAACAAGCTAACAGGAACACCTTCCTTTAGCCATCTACAAACAAATCTAACTAAAGATTACATTAAGTGAAGCAATCAATGTTGAACCATCTAACACCCTAGTTCCGGTTTAAGCAAGCAACCTAACTAAGCAAGCAACCTAAGCTAAACAAGCAATGACAGACTCGATTTCACGCAGACGGAACATATTAAAAATAAATTATATTTATTCGAAATCCTAAGCCGCATACGAGAAGTTCGGGAATAGCCCTCACCTTAGAAAATGTAGAGAAGTGGTATCTATGAACTTCAGATGCTCAAATAGACTCCAAATCTGAAATCAGGGCGAAATTTCGGGTCAGAACGCCCTTCGAACGGGTGAAAACGGGTCTGGTCAAAGTCTACGGAAAAGTCAACCCGCTGGTCAAAGGTCAACCCGGTCAAACCTTGACCAGAAATCAATTTGACATAACCGACCGGTTTAACCTAACCGACTCTAACCGAATTGAAATTAATTTAAATCGGGTCAAACCAGTCAACCGACCGGTTTACCGAGTCAACCGAGTTGACCCGCTGAGTCGACTCGGCCGAGTTGACCGAGTCACCAGCGAGTCTCCGGCGACGGTCACCAGCGGTGACGGCGGAGGCTTACCGGCGGTAACGGCGGTCCGGCAGCGGAGAAGCGGTGTTCCGGCGGCGGCGAACTACGGCGGAGCAGCAGTGGTCCGGTGGTGGGGTTGGCGATTTCCGGCGAAACTTCGGAGGGTGCGTACGGCTTCGTCCGAGCTCCGATTGCGGCGATTCTGGTGGCTATGGATTCGTCTCGACGAGAGGAACACGATGGTGGTCTTGCATGCACGAAATTCGCGACGGTTAGGAAGATATGGTCGATTTGCCAAAACGGCCGAAACAAAGCTTAGAAGCATGGTGGCCTCCGGCGGTTTCTTGCTGTTGTGAACGGTGGGGACGAGCTCGACTTGGTCTTGGCGTGCAGTGGTCGATGGCGTGCTCCATTGATGATTAAAACTCTCTAATAGCTTCACTTCAAAGATTTCTCACACTCTTTTTCTTGAACTCTCTCTCTCTCTCAACTTCTCATTTTCTTTTTCTTTGTTTGCAGGTGGAGAAAACAATGTTGCCAGGATTAGGAGGTGGCTATTTATAGACAAACTTTGGGTCTTATGTAAATGCACGGACGTTAGCATGCTAACAGATTCTGAAAATCAAAGTCGGGTCGTTACAATTCTCCCACACTAATAAGGAATTCGTCCTCGAATTCGAGTCTTCCGTTGACTCCTCAATATCAACGTAACAAATCTTTGAATAATCCATCTGCTATGTCTCTGAGGCCTCCTACTGAATCTCATCTCTTTTCTAACGAACTCTGACATACATAGTCGACAATCCATTAAATACTTTCACTTGACGATCTCTAACCTCCACTAACTGATAAGATGCACACAATTTTTCGGAAGTCATCTGGCGGCTGCTGTAAATTGAGCTCTGGCTCTATCCCGATTTTTCTCGGTTTAATCCTTTTAACTTCTGAATCTTATATATCTTATATCATTTCTGAAATGTCCTCATTTTCAGGTATACTTGATCGCTAATCCGTAACTTCAAATCCTTACGACGTTTAACTTCATAATTCCTCTGACGGTCATGATCTTCCTTAAATCTAACTTTAAGCATGTCCATTTGCTTTACTCTTTTTTGAACCATTGATGGTCTTATACTTGTTGCTCCCCCACTTTTGTCTAAAAGTGGTGTACGGTGAGGCTTACCATAAAGAGTTTCATATGGTGCCCACCTAATACTCATATGATAGCTTTCATTGTAACTGAAATGTGCGAGAGGTAGATATCCTCGAGCTTCTTTCCCACTCAAAGATACAAGCCCCGAACTATTCCACTAAAGTCTGAATGATCTTCTCTGTCTGGCTAACTAACTGCGGATGATAATCGTACTCAAATAAATATTTGTCTCAAGCGTCTTCTGAGAAGCTCTCCAAAATGCAGATATAAACTTTGCTTCCCGGTCTGATACAAAGCTGGCGAGAACTCCGTGTAACACAACTGATCAGTTCTGTCTGTCTCCTTAATTACTAAAAAAAATAAACTTACTCGGTGAGTCTATCCAAGACTATGCATGTGGTGGTCGACAATCCAGTAACAATATCCATAATCACCAAACCTCGTTTCCACTCTGATAAAAGCAAGCTCAACATAACAATGATAGGTAACTCGTCCTCATACATAATCATCTGGCATATCTTGTGCTGCAATGCAATGTAGCTACAACCCCTTTTTTTCCTACTAGTCCGAAGATAATAACACCTCATATCTCTGAATTTCTTAACATTTTCCGGGCAGATAGGAAAACGCAAGTGGTGTACTTGCTGTAAGATCCATTTTCTTAATAGCTTATCGTCCGACACACAAACTCGGTTTTAGCACAAGTACATCCGGCTCAAAACTGTAGAATATCCAAATCTCTCAAACCTGATCTGTTTAACTAAAGCCATGTCGCTAACATGTGCTTGGTGTACTCTCCACAGTAAATCTGCACGTCTAGTGATCGAAAACCAGTTGTATCCTCCTCTACTGAACTGAACATAATCCCCGAACTTGCAAGTGTTCCAGTGATCTCTTGAACCTTCTTGTTTCTTAAGACATTGCTCATGTTCCACTTGGTTGACCTTACCAAATGACACGTGATATCCAATCTGTAGACTCTTACCAACTCAAAACAAATCATAAGTACTGCCCAAAGTATAAGTTTTAAAGAGTGAACGTATAGTTCAGATTTTGATGGTCCCAATGAACCTCAACTCCGTTCCGTACAATTACAATCTCCAACTTTCAACGCAAATGCAACTGATGCTAACTCCAAGTCGTGCATATAATGATTGGCCACAAACAATATGATGACTGACTGCGAACATAAAACTTAGTACACTTCTCGCTATGACGGTGATGGCAACGGGGACAACTCTGTTTCCCATACTAGTTTTCTGCTCACTTCTGGGACTATGATGCCCTTCTAGAATTAGTCTAATCTGCTAAAAGAAGTTCTTGTCTCCCTGCTAGACTTACCTCCTGATGAGTAGCTTTCTCCACTAAATCTTTCAATCTGCAGTGATTGACGTAACAACATCTGGTGTGAAGCTCTACTCGCATCTCATCCAAAATTCTCTAATTAGTTCTCCTGCTGAAATGCCACCTCTAGAAAATCTTCAAAGTCTACTGATCCCAATCTCATATTCCTTGATAATCATGGTTCTTTGGTTTACATGCTCGATGGCGCTCTTCTTCCTATCCATAGCTTCTTTTGCAAAGTACTTCATGTCGACTCTTGGATAAAATCTGCAAAGGTAACTTTATCATGTCCAATGTGACTCCATCGTACTCCTTTGCACCATACTAGCGCATCTTCACGCAAATACTGCATAGTTAATCTAAGAAACAATTCTGGTAGGCACTCAATAAATTCCTAGTTTCCTCTTCAACTCATCTCCCAATCACGTGCAACTGTAGTATCCATTGTTCCTCCAAATTGCTCCATATCCATGTTCCTCATCTGACTTGATGTTTATGCAATGACTTGATCCTACTGCGTCAAATACAAAATCCGCAATTGCTCAACATACTCCGATATACTCCAGAAATATATCAATGTGTCGTCGATAAATACAATCATGCAACTTATCCAAGTGCTCACGAAAAAATTTATTCTTAAGTTTCATGAATATTATCCAAGCATTCGTCTCCCCAAATGATACCATTACAATCTAATAATATCTACAACATGTACGGAGGACCGTATTCCGTACACACTCTTCAGCTGTAACAATCTGATGGTATCCCGTTGACAAGTCAATTTTCGAAAACGATGAATCTCCATGCAGCTTAATCCAATAACCCATCAAAAGACGAAAGCGGTAACTATCCTCAATGGCTATATTTTCAAGCCTCTGTAGTCTATACAAACCATGAAAACTCTATATTCCTTCTTAACGATCAATACTGGCGCTCCCCACGTTGAAGTACTCGGCCTGGTAAAACTCCGGTCTGATTTATTTTCCATCTGTCTTTTCAGCTCGGCCATCTCTACTGGCACTAATCCGTATGGAACTTGTGAAACCGGTGCTATCCTTGGTTCCAACTCAATTGCAAAAACGTGTCTTCTATCCACTTATGGTCTTCCAAAATCCTCAAATACATCCTCATATTCAGCAATAACTAGAAAGTCATCCGACTAATGTCGTCCATCATCTTGAACCATCGAAATGGTCACCCAAAAATCCATTTGCATCTCCATCAATAACTCCTCAGCATAATGCAATAATAACAACATCTACTCCAAGAATCCGAACTCTTGCCCTTTGAAAAATCAACAGTACTTGATACCATGATAACCAATCCACCTTAATAGAGACATCATAAAACTCAGCTCCAACTCTGACGATTCTTGAATAACCTGACCTCTCCACGTACGACTAGTACAACTCCGATGAATATAAATAGCTCCCAACGTCCTATGCCAGTTGTCTAACTGACACATCTCTGAAATGATAAACACATCCAAAAACTGGCAAGCATGCTAAGTGTAACTCCAACATCAACACAACGCAAGTTGCCACACCCTAATTCAAAAGCGATCTCCACGAGTTTATAACCCCTCCAAAATAATCACAATACTCGTACTCATACACAACACATGCCAACCAATGGCTCAAACCTCACATCACATAAAAATCATGTAACAAAAACTCGTGGGACGATGGCTTGAAATCGGGTGGTGGCAGAAACGTCACATATCCACTCCTGGATAACCTCGGTGTAATGACTGAAGAAACGGATAAACTCCTGAGCAATCTGAAAAACTGAGACATCGCACATCTGCTGAAAGTCTTGTAGATTACTATTGGCCGAAGAACGAATGACGATGATTTTACTCATCGTCATAAAAAGAGACAATTGAGTTAGTAATTACTGGACAGAATGGTGCTAAAAGAATTTCCAAAACTTTTTTTTTTATTATTATATATTATATAAAATATTTGAAAACGTTGAAAACCGAATCCCCTGACCGCCATCCCGGGACAGAACCGGGACGGAACCGCGCTCTGATACCAAAAATGTGACACCCGTCACTTTCTAACTAAATGGCCACGTGTCAACCGACACCTCAACAAATAACAATGTGACACCAGTCTCCACTAAATAGTGAACGGCGGGCCACCAACCATAACACATAATACAAAAGGCCATATACCTAACTATACTCTCAGCCCAAGCCCAAAATAAAATCCGAAGGAAAAGTCCAGTAGCACCGAGTCCGTCCCGTATCACATTGATGCTTGTCTCACCTGAAATAGGGAAGAAAGAGGGGTGAGCGATAGGGGAATCGCTCAGTGAGGTATGGGGTGCTACCCCGAAGTCCATGGACCCGGTCATAACACTCTGAATAAAGATAATTTAAATCTAATACGTACAAGCACGGCACCTAAAGTACCCAAGCAACAAACAATGGTCCTACGCGAGGTGCGCACTCGCTGCCCACTAACAGGCCAAAATAAATACAACACCGCCCGAGATAGTGCTCGGTATCACCGCCCGTAGACGATTTATCGACCCACCGAGGTTACAGCTTAACCGGTCGACTAAGGCGGCTGTAACCTCCAAACAAGCTAACAGGAACACCTTCCTTTAGCCATCTACAAACAAATCTAACTAAAGATTACATTAAGTGAAGCAATCAATGTTGAACCATCTAACACCCTAGTTCCAGTTTAAGCAAGCAACCTAACTAAGCAAGCAACCTAAGCTAAACAAGCAATGACAGACTCGATTTCACGCAGACGGAACATATTAAAAATAAATTATATTTATTCAAAATCCTAAGCCGCATACGAGAAGTTCGGGAATAGCCCTCACCTTAGAAAATGTAGAGAAGTGGTATCTATGAACTTCAGATGCTCAAATAGACTCCAAATCTGAAATCAGGGCGAAATTTCGGGTCAGAACGCCCTTCGAACGGGTGAAAACGGGTCTGGTCAAAGTCTACGGAAAAGTCAACCCGCTGGTCAAAGGTCAACCGGTCAAACCTTGACCAGAAATCAATTTGACATAACCGACCGGTTTAACCTAACCGACTCTAACCGAATTGAAATTAATTTAAATCGGGTCAAACCAGTCAACCGACCGGTTTACCGAGTCAACCGAGTTGACCCGCTGAGTCGACTCGGCCGAGTTGACCGAGTCACCAGCGAGTCTCCGGCGACGGTCACCGGCGGTGACGGCGGAGGCTTACCGGCGGTAACGGCGGTCCGGCAGCGGAGAAGCGGTGTTCCGGCGGCGGCGACGGTGGCGAACTACGGCGGAGCAGCGGTGGTCCGGTGGTGGCGTTGGCGATTTCCGGCGAAACTTCGGAGGGTGCGTACGGCTTCGTCCGAGCTCCGATTGCGGCGATTCTGGTGGCTATGGATTCGTCTCGACGAGAGGAACACGATGGTGGTCTTGCATGCACGAAATTCGCGACGGTTAGGAAGATATGGTCGATTTGCCAAAACGGCCGAAACAAAGCTTAGAAGCATGGTGGCCTCCGGCGGTTTCTTGCTGTTGTGAACGGTGGGGACGAGCTCGACTTGGTCTTGGCGTGCAGTGGTCGATGGCGTGCTCCATTGATGATTAAAACTCTCTAATAGCTTCACTTCAAAGATTTCTCACACTCTTTTTCTTGAACTCTCTCTCTCTCTCAACTTCTCATTTTTCTTTTTCTTTGTTTGCAGGTGGAGAAAACAATGTTGCCAGGATTAGGAGGTGGCTATTTATAGACAAACTTTGGGTCTTATGTAAATGCACGGACGTTAGCATGCTAACAGATTCTGAAAATCAAAGTCGGGTCGTTACACTTTTGTTTTGAAGATGATTCATCCTCCCATGTGTACAAATCCTTCAGAGAAAACAAAATATAGTAAAACTTAAAAGCTAAGCAAAGATGGATCACGAGTTCTCAATACAAAAAAAATTGCAAATGAAATATTTCTTTTTGAATCGACCATACATATTTGGACGGTGCAGTTGCAGTTGCTATCCTTTTTTGAGTTAGCATTGAAAAGTTTTTCTTTACGTAAGACACATATATATCCCGTAGAAATCCGGTAGAAACAATTCTAGGAGATATGATAATTTTAGGGTTTTAAGTTTTCAATCAGCCATGTCATCTTATTCACAAGCCATGTCATCTACTAAGAGTGCCATGTCATTTTTTTTTTGTGAGAGTCTTTGTAGAGATGACATGTAAGCAAAATTTAAAAAATCACTTCTCAAATATAGTCTAGGGGATATCAAATAATTATGATGATTTAAATAAAAGATTAAATATTTAATTACCTTAGATATTTCGGATAAAGTTATCCGGATACTTTTGAATAGTTCGAATATTTTAAAATAATGTAGTTATTTTCAAATATTTTTGGATCCTTTTAAAAATTCTTTTAGTTATTATATATATGTTTTTGTTATGTGTATATGTATAATTAATATTAATATTTATATATTCGGGTACCCGTTCGGTTCTTCGTTTCTGTTCCAGTTTGGTTTCAGATATAAAATATAGAAACCATCCTTGTATCAAGGATCCTCGGGTTCGATTCTAGTTCGGATATTTTAGTTCGGTTCTGGTTCGGTTCTTCGGTTCTGATATTTTTGCCCAGGCCTGCCTACTAGAGAGTAGCCTGGGCAAAAAACCGGATCCGAAAAACCGAACCAAAACCGAACCGAAACCGAAACCCGCGAAATTCTAAAAATACCCGAATGGTTTCTATATTGTATATCCGAAAAACCGTAACGAACGGAAGGCGAACCGCGAGTACCGAATGGATATCCGAATATCCGAAAAGTTAAGTTCAACCTTTCTGCTATAAGGGAAAATGCCATTAACTACTACTCGAACTTGAATTGGATAGGGAAGGGTAAGAACATGTTACCACGAGACCATATTATCTTTCATCTACTCTCTTATATTATAAATATATATATGATGAATTTTATATATTAAAATGAGTAAATATTTATAAAATTGACATCTTAGAAACCCGAACTTTGTTTTGGATTGACGATTATGCAAGTATATAACTGTAGCCCACTTAGATTAACATTTTAACTAAAACATTTATCTATATATTTGATTTACATATTAAACGGATATCCGAAACCGACCCGAAACCGAGCAGAACCGAACCGAAACCGAACCGAAATCTCCTAAAATACGAATGGGTATAGTAATGATATATCCGATATACCCGAAAACCGAACCGAACACCCGAATGCCCCACTAGAGAGAACGAAAACAACTAAAAATATGTACAAGATCTGCATCAATGTGAAGGCGGTGGTGTACATCAGAGATGCAGAGGCAATGGAGTTGCAATCATTCAGAACTGTTTTCGTTCCAGCTCTGATCCCCACACCGGCCTCATCGAATTGCTGCACAAAATATTATATAACAACTTTACAATCGCAAAAAGGGTACAGCACATATTGGAGATTATCGTCTTTGCTGGAAACTTTAACATTTATGTAAAACCCGTATTTTCCAAAGTAATATAATAATTATAAATAACTATACAAGTTTTCCATTTGTTACTCATCATAAAATCATTTCAAACATCATAAATCCAATAAATAACCATAAATTCAAATAATAGTATAAATCCTGAAAATATCAATAAAAGTATAAAACCGAAAGTCTGAAAATAATAAATAAACTTCTAAAAGCACCAATCCAAAAGTAATCTTCACTCTGCTGGTCAGTCTCACCTGAAAGGGAAAAGCAAAAAAGGGATGAGAAATAGGGGAATCACTCAGTGAGGTATGGGATACTAATCCGCAAACCACAGTATGAGTAAATAGAACTCTCACTATGAAAGTTTAATTCTAACATAAAACACACATGATTGCCTATTGCACCACAAAAACAAAACAATGCGATGATAACACACACACAATCTATACACCCTACATTTCTCCTCATAAGGATATAATACATACTTTGCGTCGCTAGTATAGTATTGTCTCTGTACCCCTGCACACCATAATCTGTGTAGGATATGCAAACGTCTCTGCACCCCGCCCACACACAAATCGGCGTCGCTAGGCTCAGATGTCTTTGGGCCCCCCCACACCATATCTGCGTCGCTAGCTCAGGCATCCCCGAACTCCCGCACACCACATCTGGTCGACTAGTCAGACATCTCTGAACCCACACAAACACATAGTCCCTACAATACAACTATGTACATACATATATATAATCTCAACATTTAACATCAAACATCCAAACAATAGTTGAATCCTCTAGACCCCTAATTCCGTTTACAATAAATAAACTATCTATCAATCACGACTCAAACAGGACTCAATTCATGCTTCGAAATATAAACTACGATAGAAGAATTCTATACTGGTACGAAATTTATGGAATAGAATCCTCACGTTAGAAATGTGGAAAAGTGATAGCTGTGAACTCCAACTGCTCAAACAGACTCCAAATCTGAAATTGGGGTGAAAAATATAGTCAGAACGCACTTCAGACGATTAAAAACGGATAACCGGAAATCTGGTCAAAAGTCAAACTCGCAGGTCAAAGGTCAACCCGGTCAACTCTGACCCAAGCCGGTCAACCCTTGACCAAATTGAAATCAAATTGAACCAATCGGTTTTCCTTAACCGGATTCTATTTTAATTAAAACAGATTCCAATCGATTGCCAACTGGTTTAATACTAACCATAATCAATTTCGAATAACCAATCGAGTTAACTAAAACGGAATCAATTACACTAAACCAAACCTGCTGATTGCCGAGTTGCCGAGTCACCAGGGAGTCAGCGAGTCAAGGGCGAGTCACCGGTGGTCGGTCGCCGGTGGCAACCAAAGGCGGCGGCGGCTTACCGGAAAATCACCGGCGGCGGCGGAGACCCAGCGGCGGCTTCCGGTGGCGAACGGACGGTGTTCGGCTGCGGTGACTCCGGCGAATGTCCGGTGGAGGCGGTGGCGCCTGGAAATCACGCGCGGAACGGGCTAAACTTCTGGCCGCCCCTAGGGGCGCGTCGCGGCAGCTCTCTAGCTGAAACTCCTGCTCCGGACTCCCCTCGACGTCAGGAACACGCTGGTGGTCTTGGATTTGCGAAAACCATACGGTTGCTAGTGAGATACAATCGATTTTCTAAACGGCCAAAACTAAAGCTCAAAGGCATGGGCGGTTCCTGTTTACTTGCGGCGACTGATGGCGAATCACTAGACAATCTCGACGGTGAAGGGTTGTAATCGCGGCTGGTCGGGCTCAAATCTGCTTGACGGCTCAAAATCTGCAGAGGTTCGACGTCTCAAGCCTTTTTCTGAATAAAATAATAGGGTGAGATTGTTCAAATAGAAACTCACTTAGGGTTTCCTGCAAAATGATTGGGCGTTGCTGGGCCCTGAGAATCGGTCGTTACATTAAGTTTCTTAGCATTCAGAGATAGACTGTGGTAAGGAAAAAAATTGAGTTATGGAAATCAAATAGTCAAGTCAGGGACGGACCGAGACTAGGGATACCGACTTCTGGTGTGGACTGAGTCTGCGATGGACTATGGTCGGGTCTATGAGTGACTGCGAACAGTTAAGGGAGAAGACTGGAAAACTTAACTAAGATAGTGAGTTAACCTTTCGGGAATTTAGGTAAACTGGCCAATACAGTTGGGCGTCAAGTGTTCTCACCAAGGTGTGTGTCCAAACACCAAGATATTGCTCAGAGGTAAGAACTACTATGCTTAGTGAGTTAGTGAACTGGACCGAGTCATTTAAGACTAGTTAAGTAGTAAAGACTAGATTGAGGAAATCGATGACTGGGATTGAATCCAAGTGTGATTACGATCAAGATATTTGATTCAAGGTTGATGGAGTCTGGGAAAAACAGTATTGGTCGAATGACCAAAAAGACTGAGAACTGAGTCAGGGAAAACGAGTGTCGTATGTTTGGAGATGCTCCAATTTGATAGAACAAGGTTCTATTCACTGCTGAACTCGAGGACGAGTTCATTTCAAGTGGGGAAGACTTGTAGCATCCCCATCCCGCAGTCTGAGATGGATCAGTCCAAGGTCGGATCAGACAGAGCGGTTGAGCTTGTCGGACTGAGCTGGTCGGATTCACACAAGGCAGTTGGACTTGTCATCCGAGTTCAGTTAGTCTAGGTATGGACTGACTGATATATGTACTGGTGGGATTGATACTGAGCCAAATGTAAACTGATAGGCTAAGTTAAACGGCTGGAGCAGTTTACATGGCTGTTACAAGAGCGGTTACATGGTAGTTGAGTTCTGGAACTGCTAGAGCGGTTATATAGCAGTTGGTTAGCTAGAAATTATGTAACTAACACAAAACTGCTATTGGAACCTTCGAGGAGTTAAGTTAAACCGACTGGGAGCAGTTACTGATGGGTTTAGGTGTGGGAGCAATTGAATAAAGCGGTTATGGGCGGTTAAGGCCGAGAAGAACGCCCAAACTCCTTTTAATGGGAATTTCGTGGACAGAGAAGGGGGACACTTTTCCTGGCGAGTTCTGGACAGAAAACACAGGGAGAAAACAGAGAAACAACTGAGAGAGAGGGGAGAGCGGATGGAGATGGACTGAGATCGGCAAGAGGACTGATCGGTTTTTTTCCGAGTACCTTAGAGTCTCACAGTGGTCTTACTGATCGTCGGAGATGGGTCTAGTTCTGGTTCGATGATTTGGGGCGAGCGGTTAGGAAGAAAACGAGCCATCTCTGGGCGCACTGCACGGAAACGAGCGCAGACTGGAGAGGAGGATACAGCGGCTGAGTCTATACTGGCTAGAATTGTGTACTGATGGATCGCGAGGATACTGGAGTATGCGGCAGTTATGATCGAGAGGTAAGGGTTGCCGGTTCTAGAGAGCATACTGATGGTTCCTTGTATTGATCGGATTATTTCCGTCGATGGATACTGACGATGGTCCGTGTATGATCAATGGATATACTGCTGGGCTGTACTGATTGGGATCGAGACATCGATCCGATGTTCGACAGACCTTAAGGGTAAACTGAATCGGAGTCGACTGTACTGAGGCGGCAAGCAATGGACTGATAGACTGTTCTAATGAACTGAAGGATTGATCGGATGTCTTATTGGATCATGGATGCTGGGATCCGGGATGTAAAGCCATGGATGATGCAGCATGGGATGTCAAGTCGACGATACTGATGGACTGAAGGCGAGTCTACTGATGCGGATGGTTCAGGAGAGGTGGATGGTGTACTGGATAGCGATGAGCCGTTGGGTCGAGAGAATGTCCTGAGTTATAGATGATTAGCTGTTATGATGGTGGGTGTGCCGAGTTCAACTGAGGTGTACTGACTGAAGACCGTGAGGTCGAGTAGCATATTGTCTGATCGGATGGGATCAGAAACTGGTTCTGGGACGCTGAGCATGGCTAGTGTACTGACTGTTCTGGATGGCTGGTTGGAGACCTAGCCCTGTCTCTTTGTTTTTGGCCATGTGGGGATGGTTGGCTGAATGACTAAGGAACAAGGGGATTTGGTTGAGTAACCTGATTGAGCTGAATGGATAGGACGGATGGAAAGCATGAACACATCAAGGATGGGGCGTATGGAAGGATTAGCAATCAAACAAGCATCAAGGTAATAAGGTATATGTTTATTATTCTGTCAGTCTTAGTGAGTTTCTAGGATGCTGGTTAGACTTAGCGAGCACTGTAAACTGAACTGAATCTCACAGAGGAAACTGGATAAAAATCATAAGTTAGAGAAAATGGGGGGGGGGGGGGATGGACCATGTTTGGTCGAGGAAAGCAAAATGACGACGTATTGGTGGTAAGAAAAACCGGGTCGGGGCCGCACAGATTGCCTTGCTCATAGAAACATTTGAAAGAAAGACAGCTTCGTCTGCCATTATTCCTCCTTTGCACTTGTACCTTTTCCTCTTTCAGTTTATTCGCTATCAAAGAAACACATATCACAAACTTCAATTAATTAGGCCTATTTTTTCTAATAAGATTGTAGTGTGATCTTTAGGGTCTACAAAGGATATCTTACATCTGAGAAATCCCTACCTGAAGCGACAATATGGAACCACAACCCGCAATTTATCATTTCCGCATCAACGATATACTTCCTTTATACCTCTTGAGCTTCTTCATAAAAAAAAAAACAGAGATTACAAACTTCAATTAATAAGGCCGATTATTTATAATAAGATTGTAGTGTGATCTTTAGGGTCTACAAAGATATCTTACGTCTGAAAACTACCTAAGTGAAGCGAAAATATGGAACCACAACCCCAATATTTATCATTTTCGCATCCATAATATACTTCCATTATACCCCTTTGAGCTTCTTCACTATAAAAAAAACAGAGATCACAAACTTAAATTAATAAGACCGATTTGTTCTAATAAGGTTTTATTGTGATATTTAGGGTCTACAAAGAATATCTTACGTTCGAGAACTCCCTAAGTGAAGCGACAATATGGAACCACAACCCCCAAATTTATCATTTCCGCATCCATAATATACTTCCTTTAATATTTCGATAAAAGAGAAGATCATATTAGGAACAAACAAACAGACAAAAGTTGTCAAGTTAAGGTTAAGGAATCATATCGAGAATTTCTCAGCGACTTGTGAAGGTGAAAGTCTATCTTTTTTTTATTGTCCAATAAGTTCATCGATTGCTTCCATCTCTGCATGTCTTGTGGCCTTTCCGAAACAAATTATAACAACGACTTAGTAATAGCATAGATGAAGCAACCACTGTGACAATCAAGAAACACTCTATGTAATCGCATTGTTTTTATGTTTCAGAGTTACTCATAGAGAGAAATAGGTGAAGCAATTATGTTACCTCCTCAAGAATGACACATCTGATCCAGACAAACAAAAAGTTATTAATTTAATTGATAACAATAGCGAGAAACAGCAATTGGGATACAGAAGAGTAAAAAATTAGATACCCCACAGGAACTTCAAGAGCCTCTAGAGAAAGTTTAGCATGCAATCCAAGGGAATCAAACACCGTTACTCTAGAAAAGCAACAAATTTTGTAGTATTGTGGAGCCAGAATTGGTGTTACCTGACTTCAAATCGGAGAAAAAAAAAAATTCACTGAATTAGCCATAACACCTTGAATTAGCATATTGTAAGAATATGAAGAGAAGATGAGTCCAAGAAGAGGAATACTCACATATATTTATAAGGATCCAACACCGCCTTTCAGATCGAAACAAAGCATTAAAGACGACATCATGGAAGAGTGAATCAATGGGATTAACACTAAGTCATAACTCGGCCTGTTGCAGATATTGAGAGGAAGCACAAACGCCAGATCGTCGCCGTCACATGAAGATGAGAGTCCAACTTTGTTTCTTTGCTTCAGGCGTATAAGTGTTAGAGGCAAAACACATCTCATCGAGCCGAATAAACCGTACAAAAATTCA
>NW_026616954.1:0-20436 GCF_000801105.2 Raphanus sativus | reverse complement strand
GAATCATGAAGATATTGCCATATGTCCGAACAGGCTAATCTGGAATCATCTGGATAGAAGGTGTGAGGGATTAAACTCACCTCCTGATTTTAGGTCAGGTTATAGTTTAGGAAAGGATTAGGGAAAGATAATCGTGGGCTGAATCCCGTAAGAACTTAAAAGATGAATGAATGATTTTATTGATGATTTTGGGTAAAGAATATGTTTACAAAGATGGTTCTCTTGACGATTACAAAGATAGCAAAAATGCCTTAGAATTGATATGAATAATCGTGAAAAATGAATAAAGGTTGGATCCCCTTTTTCTTGAGTTTCTTTCTCTTTAAATAGCCTCAGGTCCCGCTTGATCGTAGCCAACTGGTTCCCGAGATCTTCTCCGTTTGTTGAGGAATCCGTGATAGCTTCCCTTTGACCAGGTCCTGCGCTCCTTCTGTTACGACATGAGCTTCCTCTTCATCGTGACCTCTTCGAAGATTGCCCTTAGCTTCCAGCCTCCGGCTCCGCATTAGACCTCTGCTTAGGTCTCTGAAACGTGTTGGGCTTTGACTCGGCCCAATACTTGTTTTAGTTTTACTATCAGCTAGCGGGCCATATTCGGGCCCAACAGTTTCCCCCAGCTTTCGAGATTAGACTTTGTTATTCTCGGGAGCTAGACCTAGCCGCCCATCCTAGATCTTATGGTTGAGATAATGATTACTGGCTATCTCAACCATATATATTCTCGCTTGATCGGACGGTTGTAATCTCTCTCTAATTAAATCGACGACTTAGATTAAAGCGAGTTTGAAATTTGATTTCCGATTTTCGAGACGTGATGGGATATAAAGCTGAGAGAATTAACTGCTTGTCTCTCCACTTCCTCCACGCCTCTCGACGGTTTCCAAGGTAATTCACCTCTTTTCCTTTATTTTACTGCGTTTTCTTACTTTTTTTTTAATCCGCTTCTTGATCGAACTAGTTCTCCGTCTTTAACCTCTCTCTAAGATTTCGCCTTAGTCCAATTCCTCTCTTTTGCTTCCTATTTCCCTTTCCTTTTACTATCATGAGTCAAAAAGAAGGTCCCGGCGAGGTTCAAATCTCAGCCTCCGGTGCCCGCATTATGAAGGTCAAGCGGGAAGCCGGTGAAAAGATGACAGAAGCCAAGAAGAAGAAGGTTAAAGACTCGATCAGAGCAAGAGTCAAGAGGATGAAGAAGAAAGGGGGCAAGAGCGCCTCCTCCGGACCTCACTTCCCTTCGCTCTTGAAGAGTCAAGACGTCGTCAATCTTGTTGTTCAAGCTCACGGCCAGAGTGACCTAGCCAGAGCTTGTACCGAAGATGAAACCCCCGAAACCGTTCCGGAGGGTTGGTTTTGCTCTCCCCACCCTTGACTCTGTGAAAGAAGCTCTGGACAAGGGAGGCTCTGCTCCTGATAAAGGTATTGGTTCTTCGGAGCCTAAGGTTCAGGAAGTTGGCCTTCCCTCCGAGGTTCCGGTGACTGAAGCTAATCCTCAAATGATGAGGGATCTTCCAGAATTTGAGCCTCCGAGGAGCAAGAGGTCCCGGACTGACCAGGTTGACAGACCTTCGAGGTCTTCCTCCTCCTCTTCTAGAGGAGGAACCTTTGGCTGGAACTTTGCTCATTCGAAGCCTGGATCGGTTTTGAATGATTCGTGGGGTTTGGTTACTCTGATGAGGCATATGAAGAGTACCGGGTGTTCCCTTCCCTCGATCTCCAATCTCACGAACAAGGATGAGTACGTTGACATTGCCCATCACATGGGTCAGGTATGAAATTTATTTCAGCTTTTTAGCTTAATTTATTTTCAGAAGATTTTCACTAAATTGTGTTCTTTTGTTTTTTGGTAGCTGGCTGGCGCTATTAACAGGGCTCAGTTCAAGTTTGAGGACGCCCTACGCAATGCCCCCAGTGCTGAAGAATTAGCTCAGGTCACTGATCTGGTCAAGGTCAACAGGAATGAGCTCAATCAAACTCGGGCTCTGATCTCGGATCTCCAAGCTGAGGTAAAGAGACTTGGCTCCAAGTGTGATGCTCAGCAAGGGACAATCGAAAGCCAGTTGATTGACCTCCAGGTGAAGAATAGGAAGATTGGGGATTTGGATGCCGCTCGGAAGATAGCCGAGTACCAACTCAAGGAGCTGATTGCTTCATCCCAGAGCAGCCAGAAGAACAAGGAAGCTGAGGTCAAGCTAGCCGTCCGGAGAGGAAAAAAGGAGGTAGCTGATGCTTACAACAAGGTTCTGGTTGTTGTCAAGGAGAAATTCTCCAAGAAGAAGGATGAAGTCGATCTCTTGGCTCAAGAGATTCAAGCCAACACCGAACTCCTGAAAGACATGCTGGATGGTGAGATTAAGAGCACTCAAGACGAGTATGATCGCTTGGTGGCAATGATGCCAGAGGCTGTTGCGGCGTACGAGAAGGCTCAGGTCTCGGGTTTCTCGATCGGCAAGCTCCCTCTTCCCCAGCTCTCCGAGAGCTCAGGTACTTTCGAGGTTAATATGTTTAATCTCTCCTTTTCTGGAGAGTTCGGTTCTAATTTGGGATTGGTGGGTTCTTACTCAGCCCCGGTCGAAACCGCCCCTGGAGATGGCGACAAGGAGATGGAGGAAGAGGTTCCGAGGAGGATGATCCGGTTGGCAAGGGAGCTGAGAGGAGCTCGGATGACAAGGAAGTTTAAGAGCTGAGGCTCTTTCATGTGTTTCTAGGATTTCCGCCCAATGGGCTTTGGTTTCTTTTATTTCTAAGACTTATAGCCTGAGGAGGCTTTTAAACCTTTGTTTCTGTTAAGGTCTTTTGAACCTTCGGCGGCCTGAGGAGGCCTTTAAACCTTTTATCTATAAAGACTTGGTTTTCAGTTTTATTTTAAGTTTTTCGCTTTGACTTAGTCAAATTTGGTTAAGAATTTTGATAGGGAATGCTTTGGTTACTAATTAAGAGGTTTAGTGAATCCTCCGAATTAGGTCCCTGATTTCGTGATAAGTCTTGGAGACTTGGATCGTTTTTTAGTTCCTTAAGAGGAATTCTTGGAATATCGAGATTAGCTTAAGGTTTTTAGGAACCTAAGTTTAACTTAGACACCTTAGGTGGGGGTTCTTGGGAACCTGAATTTGTTCACGGGATTTTAAGACCCATTGGACTTGCTTAGGATTTTAAGACCTTTCGAGGTTTGATAAGGATTTTAAGACCTTTGCATTTAAGGATTTCAAGACCTTTGAGACTTGATAAGGATTTTAAGACCTTTGAGATTTGATAAGGATTTAAAGTCTTTAGGTCCGGATTCGTTGGGACCTGACGTTGTTTGAAGGATTTTAAGACCTTTAGTGGTTCCTAAGGATTTTTAAGACCTTAGGTTAGTTTATCAAGTTTTGACTTTGTTTGAAGGATTTCAAGACCTTCAAGATTATTAAGGATTTGAAGACCTTAGGTCCAGGTTCATGGAGACCTGAGCTGATCCGAAGGGTTTTAGGACCCTAGGTCCGTGTTTGCAGGGACCTGTGTCGTTAAAGAATTGAGACATCGAGAATAATTGCTTTATTGGTAATTGGATACATGGTATCATAGTAATCATACAATTGATGTATTATAATGATCATACACTTGCTGCTTGAGCTATGTGATTTTAATCAGACATATGCCCCCTTTGGTTGTGGTGAACAAAGTGTTGAAATGAGGTTGGGGCTGCACTCATGACGGAGTTGCCTACGTACCCAGTCAAGGGATCAAGCCTAACGTAGTTCAGGAGTTTTAGGTACCTAATGATAATATCTCTTAAGATTCGTGGCGTTCCACGATCTGATTTCAGGTACCCCGGTTCGCACCTTTCGGAGCTTGTAAACGCCAGGTCGTACCACATGGATGATCTGATAAGGACCTTCCCAGTTGGTTCCTAACTTTCCAGCATCTGGTTCCTTGGTTCCTTCGAAAACTTTCCTAAGTACTAGGTCACCTACAGCGAACTGTCGGGGCCTGACTTTGGAATTGTACTGTCGTGCCATTGCTTGCTGATAGTTCTGAATGCGAATCAGAGCTCGGTCCCGTCTTTCCTCGATTAGATCGAGGCTGTCTGTTAGGAGCTGATCATTAGCTGCGGGATCGGATGTACAGAGTTCCCGGCGGAGGCTACCAGCAATGGTTTCGGCTGGGACGACAGCTTCCATCCCGTAGGCTAAGGAGAAAGGGGTTTCTTCTGTAGCCTTTCGTGGGGTGGTTCGACATGCCCAAAGTACTTCAAGTAATTTTTCTGACCAGAGTTCCTTCTGGGTTCCGAGGCGTTTCTTGAGGTTTGCTAATACTGATTTATTAGCAGCCTCCGCCTGGCCGTTTCCTTGAGGTCGTCGAGGTGTTGAGAAGGTCAGGCGAATATTCCACTTGTCACAAAATATTTTGAAGTCGTGGGATATGAACTGTCCTCCATTGTCAGTTACGATTTCATATGGGACGCCGTGTCTACACACGATTTCTTTCCACACAAATCGTTCGACCTCGACTCTGGTTACCTGCTGGAAAGCTTCAGCCTCTATCCATTTCGTGAAGTAGTCTGTTAGGACTAAGAGGAAGCGTAGCTTCTTCTTTCCACTTCCTGACGCTACTAGTGGTCCTACGATGTCCATGGACCATCTCATAAATGGGTAAGGGGCGGATATGTTGGACAACTTTTCCGCAGGTTGGTGTATAATCGGTGCATGCCTCTGGCACTTGTCGCATGAAGAGGAATAGGCCTCACAGTCTGCAATAATGGTAGGCCAGAAATATCCTTGTCTTTTGATTCTGATGGCTAGAGCTCTTCCTCCAGAGTGGTTCCCGCAGGAGCCGTCGTGCATTTCCTTCATGAGTCTCATAGCAACGAGGCCATGGACGCATTTTAGGTAAGGTCCGGAAACGCTTCGTTTGTGGAGGACAGACTCGATTACGCAGTATCTCGCGCTTAATGCTTTGAGCTTCCGAGCCTCCCATTTATTGGGTGGGGTCTTTCCTTCCAGGATGTATTGCGTGATTGGAATTCTCCAATCCTCTCTCCCTACAACTTTGTTATGAAGAGACGAAGGAGGTTCCTGTTCGGGACCTGGTGTCGTGGTGCCCCCGGAGGTATTTGTAGGATTGGGCTCCAGGGAGTCTGAATTCCGAGGAATACCTCCAATTCCTTCATTATTGTCCGGGGTCTGGATGGTGCCCCCAGATGAATTTTGGAGGGCTGAACGGCTTCTGGTTTTAACTCTGCAGACGAGTGGGTCCGAGTTGGTGCCCCCGGGGGTATTCGTGAGATCAGGCTCCAAGGAGTCTGAATTTCGAGGAATACCTTCCGTGTTTTGGATTGTGTTCCCGGAGGTATGCTTTTTAGAGCTACGTATTCTGGTTTTTGGGAACCAAAATGTTGTGAGAACTTGGGTAGCTACCGTTTCAGGGCAGGTACCTTCAGGTTGCTCTGTTAGCTTGCCGTCTATCTCGGCTTTAGTAGCTATGTCGATGCTTGGTTTTTCGATTCCTTCTACGGGTATGATCCGTTTTACGAGGGGGTCTGACGTGGAGGCTAAAGCAGCCAACGCATCTGCTGAGGAGTTCTCTCCTCGTGGGATTCTTGTTAGCTCGAATTTGTCGAACTGCCTAGTGAGGTTCTGGACGACTTCGAGATATGCCCCCATTCTTTCGTCCCTCGTTTCATATTCTCCGTGAAACTGGCTAGCTACTAGCTGTGAATCACTATAAGCGTTTAGCTCTCGAATTCCGAGGCTTAGGGCGAGTTTCAACCCTGCGATTAGTGCTTCATATTCAGCTTCGTTGTTTGAGGCGCTGAATCCGAGCCTATATGACTGCTCAATGGTTTCTCCTGCTGAAGAAGTTAGCCTTAGACCGACACCGGAGCCTTGTTTTGACGAGGCTCCGTCGACATACAGGCTCCACTTCGGAGATTCTATTTCGGAGTCTAATTGCTCGGATGCTAGTTCAATGATAAAGTCGGCAAGGACCTGAGCTTTCGCTGCTGCTCGAGGTCTATACTCAATATCATATTCACTGAGCTCTATGGCCCATTTGGCCAATCGCCCTGACTGGCTAGGGCTGTGCAATATCATTCGTAATGGTTGTGAGGTCATTACGACGATTGAGTGCGATTGGAAGTAAGGTCGCAATTTTCTGGCAGCTGTCACAACTGCCAGAGCTAATTTTTCCATTGCAGGGTACCTTGTTTCGGCGTCTATCAAACTCTTACTGGTGTAATAGACAGGTCTTTGTTCGTTTTGTTCCTCTCGTACCAGCACGCCGCTAACTGCAGCAGTCGATACAGCGAGGTACAGGTATAGTGGCTCTCCTACTACAGGTTTGGATAGGATCGGAGGTTCGGAGAGGTACGCTTTCAATTGTTTGAAGGCTTCCTCACATTTCTCGTCCCATAGGAACTTCTTATTATTTCTTAGAAGTTTGTAGAATGGGAGGCACTTATCGGTGGACTTGGATATGAATCGATTTAACGCTGCGATTCGTCCGGTCAATCTCTGTACCTCTCTGGTTGTCTTAGGTGACGGCATTTCTAGGAAGGTTGCTATCTGCTGCGGGTTGGCTTCAATGCCTCTTTCGGTTACGAGATAGCCTAGGAACTCGCCTGAGGGTACCCCGAAAGTACATTTAGTGGGATTGAGCTTCATATCGTACTTGTTAAGGATATCGAAGCATTCCCTTAAGTGGGAGATATGGTCTTCTCCAGCTGAGGATTTGACTAGCATATCGTCAATATAGACCTCCATGGTTTTTCCAAGTTGTCCAGCAAACATCTTATTTACTAGCCTCTGATAGGTAGCTCCTGCGTTTTTTAATCCGAATGGCATAACCTTGTAACAATAGGTTCCTCGTTCGGTTATGAATGCAGTTTTCTCCTGGTCCTCAGGATCCATCATGATTTGGTTGTATCCTGAGAAGGCATCCATGAAGGATAGGAGTCGATGGCCAGCTGTTGCTTCAACCAGGCGGTCGATGTGAGGTAACGGGAAGCTGTCTTTAGGACAAGCTTTGTTCAGGTCTGTGAAGTCTACACAGATTCTCCATTTCCCGTTTTTCTTCTTTACCACTACTGGGTTAGCTAACCAATCGGGGTAGTGTACCTCTCGAATGGACCCAGCTTTCGTAAGTCGGTCAACTTCGTCGTTAACAGCTTGAGCCTTTTCGAGGCCTAGCTTGCGACGCTTTTGTTTGATCGGTTTGAAAGTAGGGTCTACTTTTAGCTTATGGGTGGTGACGTTCGGATCTATGCCTTTCATGTCGCTGGTGGACCATGCAAAGGTTTTGACATTGCTTTTCAAGAAATCAATGAGCTCCTTTTTTGTCTCGGGAGGTAGCTCGGATCCGATGCTCACCTGTCTTTCAGGATCTGAGTCGTCGATGCAAACTTTTTCGGTGAGGTTCTTGGGGGGACCTCGAATATTTTGTTGCATTTCGCGACCCTCCTGGATCTGTAATTGCTATTGGGGGGATTTTTTGAGGATTTCGAATCCTCCCAAATAGCAGATCCTGGATATCTTCTGGCTACCGTGTACGGTAGCTATCCCTTCGGGTGTTGGGAATTTTACGCATTGATGATACGTCGAGGCTACTGCCTTCATTTTGTGAATCCAGGGTCTTCCCAGGATCGCATGGAACGGGGAAGGTCTGTCGATGACTACTAAGTTGGTCATTTTCATTATTCCGCCAGCTATAACTGGGAGCTTGATAGTCCCCAATGAGGTAGCTGTTTCTCCGGAGAAGCCTACGAGGTTAGCTTTTTGGCCAATAATTTCGTAGTCGTCTATTTCCATCCCTTTTAGGGTGTTATAGAAAATAAGGTCGACAGAGCTTCCTGTGTCTATCATGAGTTTAGGGACCTCGTATCCTGCGATGTTCAGGGTGACAATCAACGCATCATCGTGAGGTCTGTCGAGGTTTGAGGTCTCGCTTTCCCAGAAAGAAATCTTAGTATTGGACTCGGGGTTAGGAGGCTTAGGTCCAGTGTTAGACACAGCCTTCCGTACGTGATTCTTAATGGAATTGACGGAGTCTTGACATATGTCTGATCCTCCAAGGATACAGTCCACCCTCGAGTCGGGGCTCGATTGAGGGGACGGTTTGCTCAAGAGAGCTTCGACTTGTAAACTTTTTCCTTGGGGGAATTTCCCAAGAATCATGTCGACTCTTTTCTTGGGAGCTGGAGGTGGCGAATCGGTCTCCTTCTCGGGTGACCTCTCGCGCTTTGGGGAGGTGTCTCTGGAACCTCTTTTCTGATAAGGTGGTGGCTTTTTAAGGTCCACGCCCTTTATTTCTCCAGCTGCGAATTTAGCTGCCAGTTGTCGTTGGAGGTCCCAACATTCCTCAGTTGAGTGCCCTTCTCGATCATGATAAGAGCAATGTTTGTTTTTATCAAAGCCTTTTGACCAGGGAGTTTTGTTCGCTGCGGCGACAGGTTTCTCTTCCTTGTCTTCCTCGATTGCGTAGGAATGTTCTCCCTGAGTTTGGTTGTTTCGGGGGTTCCCCCTTTTGTGAGGTCCCTTTGCCTCAGAGGATTCACCTTTTGAGTGATTCTGAGGCTTCTTGTGGAGTTTATCCAATGCGGCTGTTTCCTCCTCCAAAGTAATGTATCTGGTGGCTTTATGAAGAGCATCATCGATAGTTGGAGGAGTATTGAGTGTTAGCTCTGACCAGAATTTCGATTTATAGAACAGACCTCTCCTAAGAGCCTCGATGGCGACTAGGTCGTTAGGATTCGAGAGCTTAGTTCTTATTGCCCTGAATTTCTCGATGTAGACTCGTAGTGAGTCCCCCATTCCTTGTCTGACCTTCCAAAGGTCGGCTTCAGAAGCTTGTTTCAGGATATGGGTCGAGTACTGCTTCATGAAGGCGTTAGTTAGCTGATCGAAACTATCTATCGAGGCTGGTTCGAGACCAGAGAACCACTCAAGGGCTGTTCCGACCAAATTTTCGGCGAATGTCCTGCAGTAACCTGCTTCGCATTCTTCCTGTGTAAAATGGGCTTTAACGATTGCCAGTCGGAAAGCTCTCAAATAGGCCTTTGGGTCAGAGGTCCCGTCATACTCGGGAATTCTGATTTTTCGGGTATCCCTTATGTAGGAGCTGGCAATTCTGTCAGTGAATGGAGTTCCACGTGTTTCTTCGATCAAACTATCGATTTCGGGAGCTGAGCTCGTAGCTTTATGGACTTGAGCTCCCAATTTTTGGAGAGCTGCATGAGTTCGTTCCATATACCTACGGATAGCTTCAGGTCCTTCCATAGGTAGGACATTTGGGTCGTTATTAGGTACCCGACGGGCAGGTTCCTGACGGAATCGTGTGGGCTCATCCTCCCATGCAGTTGGTGGGCTAAATCGCTCACCAGCTCTTGGGTTATCGGAATCTATCCGTTGATACCGGTCCCCATTTGGGGTTGAGCCTCTGGTTTGATAAACCGGAGCTGCTGTCCTACCTTCGGATGGGAGGGATACTCCTGCCCCGGATCTAAATTCAGTCGGCGGAGGAGGTAGACGAGAGCTCCGATCAGCGACCTGACCGGATGCGGAACTGGTTGTTGCCACGTTGCTTCCCATAGCACTGGTGATAGGTGGGTTAAACACGGGAGCTGTCCCAGTATGAGGTGTCTGGAAAGCCGATCCCTGTCCTGCGGGAGCAGTGCTATCAGGGGAAAAATCTAAACGTCCCCGGGGGAATGAGGGATCAGTCAATCGATCTCGGAAAGTGACCCCCGGAGTTTGACGTCGAGGTGGCTGGGTTGTTGTGTCTAGAGATCTTGTTATCTCTTCGAATCGTTGCTGTCGAACAGCTAGCTGATGCATCGTACGCTCACTTTCCTGAGCTTTGTCTACTAGTTGCATCATCATCTGACGAATCTCAGAAAGCTGAGCCTCCGTTTGATTCGGAGCGGCTTGCTGCTGAGGATTCTCGGTGATTGGAAGCCCGGGGGCGGTTCCACTTGACGATCTCTGGTTAGTAGCTCCGGTTATAGTCTGGCTCGTTCGAGCGTTAATCGGAAGCTGCTGTCCGGATCGGTGGTCGCCACGTCGAGGCTCCGAGGTTACAAGGGTAGAGCCTCCGTCGTTCGGTGAGCCATCGCTCGGAATCGGGAGGTTAAGATCAGACGGATTTGTTGTCTGATCGGTAGGATTCATCCTCAAGTTAGAGTAAGGGATTCGATTGTTTCTTCCCCACAGACGGCGCCAATTGTGAGGGATTAAACTCACCTCCTGATTTTAGGTCAGGTTAATAGTTTAGGAAAGGATTAGGGAAAGATAATCGTGGGCTGAATCCCGTAAGAACTTAAAAGTTGAATGAATGATTTTATTGATGATTTTGGGTAAAGAATATGTTTACAAAGATGTTTCTCTTGACGATTACAAAGATAGCAAAAATGCCTTAGAATTGATATGAATAATCGTGAAAAATGAATAAAAGTTGGATCACTTTCTTCTCGAGTTTCTTTCTCTTTAAATAGCCTCAGGTCCCGCTTGATCGTGGCCAACTGGTTCCCGAGATCTTCTCCGTTTGTTGAGGAATCCGTGATAGCTTCCTTTGACCGGGTCCTGCGCTCCTTCCGTTATGGTGTGAGCTTCCTCTTCACCGTGACCTCTTTAGGTTAAAGTCTTTAGCTCTCAGCCTCCGGCTCCAGCTTAGCTCTTCTCAAAGATTGAATTCGTAATGGGCCTGTCGTGGCCCAATATTGTCTTTTATCATTCGTTGTTCAGCTATCGGGCCATATTTGGGCCCAACATTCCCACAATAGTTTTGACTGCCTCGATCCTAAAGACTGACTCGATAAAAACATAAAAATGACACAAGGACTGACTCAAAAAACACACAAGGGAATATAATACAATCGCTCCCCCAGACTTAGTTCACACCATCCCTGGTTGTGAAAATAAATCAGAGGAAGCAAATATCATGAAAAATAAATAGTTCAGATGGATAAGACAAGGGATAGAAATAGTCCTTTCGGACTCAGTCTGAATCGCCGCTACCGGAGTGACCAGCTGTCCTCCTGTTCCTCGGCAGTCTCTCTGCTCCAATCGATGTTCCCGCTTGCTCCTTGTCTGGGCGCCTTGTTCTCTGCGGTGTACGCTCCTCCTGTGCCCCAATGCAGCCGCATGTGATCGCCCTGAGTATCCTCTTTATGAGGCTGTTGTTCTTCTTCTGGGACTCAACCATCCAGCGTCTGTAGGCGTGATCATCAGTCACATTGGTGAAGTCCTCCAGGTCATACTCACCATCAGCCGGTGGAGTCACATGCTCCACATCATCCATTTCGTCATCATCGTTCTGAACCGGCGCTCACGGATCATCGCAAAGGTGCTCTTCACCGAGTGAGAACAAAATGTTCTCTAGAGATAAGATGTCTGTGAACCCAGGCCTTGGGAGCTTGCAGTACAGAGGGTTCCCTTCTTTGTCTTGGAACTTGTAGGTGTTCTCGTCGCGCAAGATGTGGCAAGCGATCAGGTAAGGAGTATCAATGTACTCCATCTCAGAGACAACCGTGTAGGAGCTGAGGTTGATGTTGAAGCGCTGGAACAAGGGAGTGAGCAGACTGCCAGAATGATCCTTCTTGTCATCAGTCCGAATCAAGGTGTCCTTGCGCTCAGCGAACATGGAGATGAGATGGAACCCTGGGTTGGTCTTGACTTCCTGGATCGGAGTGATCTTATCTCTGCGCATCTCGTCCTCAAGACCCGTGTAGAGAACCTGGAGCTCCCCATTCGTGATCTTGGAGGTGTACTACTTCGCGAACAGGACGTTGGACACGATCTTGGCGATGATCCGGATAGCAGGGTTCCGGATCTGCGACTGGTAGGCCTTGTGAGAGGTGAACTTGTCGGATGCAATGTGGTCCCAAAAGGTGTATGCCGGCTTGAACTTCTTCTCCACTGAAACTCCCTTAGGCGTGTCTGCAATCTCGAGTAGCTCGTTCAGATCGTTTAGAGAGATTGAGCAGAACTTGCCATCAGCCATGAAGGAGAAGAAGCAGTTCTCGTATGTAGGCTCATTGGGGTTCAGATAGGTGATCTGGCACGTCGCAAGCACTTGCCTAACCAAATCCGGGTAGAGAACCTGGGCTTGGAAACAGAGAGGCATGAGTCCCATAGCCTGCATCGTGTCAAACACCTCAGTGTCAAGGCCGAGATCGGCTAAGGTCTCCTGGTGCGCGAACCGCGTGGGCAAGATCTCCGCTAGAAGGAGCCGATAGTATCTTGCCGTTGACTCCTTGTCCCATCCCTCAACATTGTAGTCAAGAAGCATCGAATCATTGAGGTTGATGGGCTCGCCCTCAGTCTTGTTCGGCCATGGGTAACCAGGTGGAGCTCTCACGGCTGGAGAAGCTGTGCTCTTGGCGGCTCTTGCGTTTCTCATCTTTGGAGGCATCTGCAAAACAAAAGCAATACCCAATATCAGCACAGTTCGTCGGGTTTTCTAGAAACGATGGAACAATCCAATCTTCTTGTTTTACCCAAGTCCATCGATTGCTAGACAACCTAGACAAGCCTCAATCTCAACAGTACAAATCGCTAAGACCTAGAATTCCAATCAACAAATCGGTTCCTCTTCCATTCAAAATCAATCATGAATTCAAGCCTAGTAGCAAGTATACTATCAAGAGCTACAATCTAGGATGAAATCGCAAGGTATAAAGGAAAAAGAGGATCCAAAAAGTCACTCCCAATTCGCGATTTGCATGCGCAAAAGGGGAAGAGTTCTTGGCCGATTACCTTGATTGGAGAGGTGATTCCTGCAAAACAAACCAATCTCTAGAAAACCCAAGAGGTGAGAACCAAAAATCGTGAAGATAGAGTCAAAAAGGGGAGAGCTTTGCGATTTAGGGTTCTTGAGAGGAGTGGGGTGATTTGCGGCGAGAGAGAGAGAGAGATAGTGGGGAGTGGAAATGTTTGGGCTTTAAAAAGGCCAACCAAAACCGCTTCCCCTTCTTTTTTTTTTTTTTGTTCGAGTACTTACCTGGGAACAATCGGCGGAACAACTGCTGGAGTGCTCTCCTGGAGTGATCTCGAATTTTCTTGATTTTTCAACCTGCAAGTTAGTTCCTAGAAAGATAAAGACAAAAAGAAAACAATATTTACACTCATCAGTGGGTTGTCTCCCACCAAGCGCTTGTTTTCTGTCACTAGTGTGACTTCAATGAGCCGATTAGGCTTGAGGTGTATCGCTTAAGGGTATTTCTACACCTTCAGCGATTGTTGTGTCAGCAAGATATGGCTTGAGACGCTGACCATTAACAACAAATTCCCCACCTCTCGTGTCCAGCAACACAACAGCTCCATAGGGGCGAACCTCCTTGATAGTGAAAGGTCCAGACAATCTGGACTTAAGCTTTCCAGGGAACGGCTTAACCCGTGAACTGAAGAGTAAGACCTGATCGTTCGGAGCAAAGCTTCTGCTGATGATCCGTTTGTCATGGAACGCCTTGGTCTTTTCCTTTTAGATCTTAGAGCTCTCATAGGCCAGATGCATGATCTCCTCCAATTCGTGGATCTGAATGGTTCGCCTCTCCTTGGCGGGTTTGATGTCGAAGTTGAGTAATTTGACAGCCCAAGCCGCCTTGTACTCTAGCTCAACAGGTAGGTGGCATGCCTTGCCATAGACCAGATGATAGGGAGTGGTCCCTAAAGGGGTCTTGTAGGCTATTCTGTACGCCCAGAGAGAATCGTCAAGCTTAAGGGACCAGTCCTTGCGGGTGGTGTTGACAGTCTTCTGCAGGATGCTCTTGATCTCTCTGTTTGAAACTTCCTTTTGACAACTTGTTTGGGGATGATAGGCGGTTGCAACCTTGTGTTTCACACCATTTTTGCTCAGCAATCCTTGGAACAACTTGTTGATAAAGTGAGTTCCACCATCGCTTATAACCACTCTAGGCACTCCAAATCTTGGAAAGATGATGGAGGTGAACATCTTGGTTACAACTCGTGCATCATCGGTTGGACTAGCAATCGCTTCTACCCACTTGGAGACATAGTCCACAGCAACTAGGATGTGCTCGTTCTTGTGAGAAACTGGGAAGGGTCCCATGAAATCGATCCCCCAACAATCGAACACTTCAACTTCCAAGATGTAGTTCTGAGGTATCTCGTTTCTCTTACTTATACTCCCCATCCTTTGGCATGAATTGCATCGTGATATGAAAGCGTGAGCATCTCTGAACATAGTGGGCCACCAGACACAGGCTTGGAGGATCTTGGAAACTGTTTTGAAGGTGGCAAAGTGACCAGCATAAGAGGAACCGTGGCAGTGGTGAAGGATCCCTGGAATATCAGCCTCTGGAACACACCTCCTGAAGATCCCATCTTTGCCTTGCCGATATAGATACGGCTCATCCCAGAAGTAGTGCCTTGCTTCTCTTAGAAATTTCCTCTTCTCATTCCCAGTGAACCTCAAGGCTCTTTCTCAGCTGCCAAGAAGTTGGCAATCTCAGCAAACCATGGAAGGTTCGGGTACTCTTTCTGGATCACTGCAACTAATGCTCCTTCTACGCGGGAACAGTCCTTGATGACAGGTGACGACTGTTCCATGTTGCGCAGACCAATCGCATTGACGTACTCCATCGGTTGTTCCTCATCAAGAACTGTCTCATCTGACACCTTCATCCTGGAGAGATGATCTGCCACTCCATTATCAACCCCCTTCTTGTCTCTTATCTCCAGATCAAATTCTTGGAGCAAGAGAATCCATCTTAAGAGCCGCGGTTTAGCATCCTTCTTCGTGAGTAGGTACTTGAGAGCCGCGTGGTCTGTGTGCACAATCACCTTTGATCCAACCAGATAAGATCTGAACTTCTCAAAAGCGAACACGATGGCAAAGAGCTCCTTCTCTGTGGTTGCGTATCGGCATTGAGCTTCATCTAAGGTTCTGCTTGCATAGTATATCACGTGAAGCTTCTTGTCTTTACGCTGTCTAAGGACTGCTCCCACTGCAAAATCACTTGCATCTGTCATGATCTCAAAAGGGAGATCCCAGTCTGGAGGTTAGACCACTGGTGCACTGACTAGAGCTCCCATGATCGTGTGGAATGCGGCAAGGCAGTCGCTGTCAAAGGCGAACTGAGCTTCTTTGCAAAGCAACTGAGTGAGTGGTCTCGCGATCTTAGAAAACTCCTAGATGAACCTCCTATAGAAACCAGCGTGTCCCAAGAAACTTCTGATTCTCTTCACTGAAGTTGGTGGTTGCAGACTCATCATGACCTCGATCTTTGCCTTGTCCACCTCAATGCCTTTTTCTGATATCTTGTGTCCCAGAACAATCCCATCTCTGACCATGAAGTGGCATTTCTCCCAGTTCAGCACCAGATGCTTCTCCTCGTATCGCTTCAGCACCCTGCACAAATTTGACAAACAGACATTAAAGGAGCTTCCATAGACGCTGAAATCGTCCATGAAAACCTCCATTATGTCTTTGATCAGATCAGTAAAAATCGACATCATGCAGCGCTGAAAGGTCGCTGGAGCATTGCACAAGCCGAAGGGCATCCTCCTGTATGCATATGTTCCATAAGGGCATGTGAACGTCGTCTTTTCCTGATCGTCTGGGTGGATGGGAATCTGAAAGAAACCTGAGTAACCATCTAAAATGCAATAGTAAGGGTGGTTAGCCAATCTCTCAAGCATTTGATCAATAAAAGGAAGTGGAAAGTGATCCATACGAGTCGCAACATTAAGCTTGCGAAAATCAATGCACATGCGATGACCAGTGACTGTTCTAGTAGGAATCAATTCATTCTTTTCATTGGTTACCACAGTGATCCCGCCTTTCTTGGGTACTACATGCACAGGACTAACCCACTTACTATCAGAGATCGCATAGATCAAACCTGCTTCTAGAAGTTTCAATATCTCTTTCTTTACAAGATCTTATAGATTTGGGTTTAACCTCCTCTGATGTTCTACAGAAGTCATCGATTCATCTTCCAGGTGTATTCTATGCATTCACAGATCAGGTGAAAAGCCAGGTATGTTAGCTAGAGAATAACCTAATGCCTTACTATATTTTCTCAGCTCACATAAAAGCAGAGCAGTCTCGGCATTGTTCAGATTAGCATTCACAATGACAGGATATGTAGAGTTGGGTCCAAGAAATGCATACCTGAGTCCGTTGGGAAGGGATTTGAGCTCTACCTTTGGAGCTTTCAGTTTGCTCCATGAGTCATTGGCCTGAGCTGCCGGAACAGACGGGTTCTGAGGCGCGATTGTTCCAGTCGATTTGCTGGACTCACTGTTCTCCCCCAGACTTAGATTTGCCACCATTCTTTCAATACTCCTGGCTGAATCCAGGAATTTGGCATATGCATCAGCATCAACACTTTCTAAGCTCTGCTCGGCTTCAGCTCTGACTAAAGCGAGTTAAAGTGGATCCTCGGTGAGAATCTCCCCGATCATTCCCTCATGCGGCTGTAACGGATCACCATCTTCTTGGACAGCGAAGGTTTGTCCATCCAGCATCGGCTTCTTGAGCATCTGATCCATCTCAAACTTCATCACAATATCTCCAAGGTGGAGATCAATCTTCCCTTTTCGGACATCAATGATAGCTCCAACAGTGCAGAGGAATGGTCTGCCTAGGATCAGGGGATCATTTGAATCTTCCTCGACTTCCAGAACAACGAAATCGGCAGGAACAAGTGTGTTCCTAACCAGAACTTGAAGATCTTCGAGGATTCCAACTAGAGACTTCACAGATCGATCAGCAAACACTAGTGACATCCTGGTAGGCTTGAAGTCCGTGTATCCAAGGCGCTTAGCCACTCTATATGGCATGAGGTCTATGCTTGACCCTAGATCGACCAGTGAGCATGAGAAGACTGTTCTCCCAATCTGAACTGAGAGGACAAATTTTCCCGGATCACACAGCTTCTTGATCCTTCTGTTTTGGAGCACCGCACTGCACTCCTTAGAGACAATCATGAACTCGCTGTCATCAGATATCTTCCCAGATATCAGTCCCTTCACAAAGCTACGCGTGGATTGTATGATCTGGATCGCACTCATTAGAGGGAGCTTAACAGTTAGGTCTTCCAGCATCTTCCTGCACTTCATCTCTTCCTTATCCTTGCGTGTAGCCTTAGCTGGAACAGGGTAGAGTACTTTTGGTAAATACTGACGAGCAGAAGAAGGTGCTGCGGTCGGTGGAACAGCCCCAGCGGGTCGCTCTGCTTCAGTCGGAACAGTCTTAGTAGGTTGTTATGCCTCTTCCTCATATGTGGGTACAGCTTTAGGTGGCTTATCTGACTCCTTCTACTTCCCTTTCTCAGCCGATGTGAATCTCTTGGGGTCCAGATCAGGCAGTTGCTTTCCACTCCTTAGACCTACTGCATTGCACTCCTTGGGGTTCATGTCTGTTTTTCCAGGGAGAGTTCCTTGCTGTCTCTTCACACTCTCAGCAGTCTGAGCAATCTGAATATCCATCTGTCTCATATGGCTTGAGACATTGTCATACTTGGCACTCAGGTCATTGAACATATGATTCATCATGGTGTTGATGTTGTTTGTGATCTGGTTCAGTGCTTTCCCTTGGATCTGCTGTCCTTGGAGCAGTTGGCTCATCATATTGGCGAGGCTCTTCATGTCATCATGCGGAGCAGTCTGAGCCGGTTGTGCAGCCTGCTGATTAACCGGCTGTTTCTGGCTGTGGAACTGAGCATTCTGAGCTGGGTTGAGGACAAAGGTTCTTCCCTGATTGCCATAAGGCCTTTGGTATCCACTGTTCTGACCCTGATTTCCTTGAGCTTTATCGTCTGGTTTAGGGGCATTGAACAGGTGGGGATTGTTCCTCACGTTAGGGTTCGGGTGATAGTTCTTGAACTGCCATCCTTGCCCATTCACATAACTCACTTCATGCTGATCCTCAGCCGACTGATCTGCCTCCGATGTGCCTTCCGCGGTTGCTTTATCCTGAGGGGATTCTTCCATGATGAAGACCTGGTTCTTATTGCTCTTAATCAGCTGATCGACCTTGGCAGAGAGCTCATCAATCTTGCTGTTATCGATGCTTTCCACCTTCTGAGTGCGATCAGTCTCGCGGTTATTATCAGTTGAGCTTGAGGCCATGTTCTCAATCAACTCGAAGGCACCTTGAGTGGACTGAGTCATGAAATCTCCCTTACTGGCTGAGTTCAAAGCCTTCATGTACTCCTAGCCTACTTCATCGTACAACACTCCCAGTAGATAGTCTTCCTCAAAACCGTGATGCGGGCACTCTCTGCGGTAGACGTTGAATCGCTCCCATGCATCGCAGAACGGCTCGTCCACCAACTGTTTGAAGGTCACGATCTTCTGCCTCAGAGCTGCCGTCTTCGATTTCGTGTAGAAGTGGCTTAAGAAGGCCTCTCGGACTTGTTCCCAAGTGGTGAGTGATCCCGTGGGTAAGGAATCAAGCCAGGGAGCAGCTTTCCCATCAAGAGAGAAAGGGAATAGAGGACACTTGATGAAATCGGGTGGTACTCCATTCGCTTTAGTGAAACCACACATCTTCTCAAAGTGCTCGATGTGGTCCATCGGTATCTCAGCAGGAAGTCCATTGAAGATCTTCCTTTGCACTAGACTTATCAAGGCTGGCTTGATCTCGAAGTCTTGCCTAGTGCACGGTGGAGGGTTGATGGCAGATCGCGTAGCAGCTAGATTGCGCAGTAAGTTTCTCTGGCTGATCTGGACAACTTCCTCCTGTTGGTTTTGCTGGTTCGCAGCATTCAGAGCAGCTTGCTGCGCTTGGATCGTTTGCTGTATCTGCTGTTGCATGAGTGCAAACGCAGCAGTGAGATCATCCTGGTGATCACCCATGTTGGTGTTCGTAGATCTCGGCTGTTGACGGTTCTGTCATTCCAATCTCGCTAGTTCTTCGTTGGTAAGCTGATGTAATGGTCCTTGTGCGTTGCTCCGAGTATGTCTACTGGTCATGCACCTGGATCATCAGCTGAAACAAAGAAATAAACACGAGTTAGATATCTTAGACTAGATATGAAACCGAAAATTAGAGGTAAAAAAAATATGGTCTCCGTCGCAACGGCGCCAAAACTTGATACACTAAAAATGAATCCTTGCTACTGCCAAGTTAACAGTTGCAATTGTAGTACTTGAGATTCAAATCCAGAGGACCAGTCTACACTCTAGTTCTATAAGTTCTGAAATCAAGCTAAGATGAAGATATGAATTTGGTTATAAGGTGACGATAGTTAACAAGCAAATAAAACACGAGAATGATTCAATTAAACAAGAGCTAGCCTAGGGTATTTCATTGGGTGTTGAATTGGAGCCAAAAAGTTATTCAAGCGCTATGAAGTGCTTTCTAGAACTCGGATCACTCAGCTGGAACACTCCACTGTCATGGCAGTGATCGCTTTGCAGATCGATCTCACCACCTAACTGTCGTTGGGATGAGGATAGATTGCAAGCTTTAGAGAACAGGTCTGATAAGTTCACTTACCACCCTAATATCTACTTTCGCTGATTAGGGATAATAAGCTCATTCAATACATGTCAAGTTATCTCCTAAGCGGTTAACTAGGCGATGAACTAGTGATCTAACATCAAGTGATCAGGTTAATGAAAGCAGTAAGAACATTATGGATCGCTTATCTATGTTTAGCTCATGTCTCAACACCCTAAAAACCCTAGGCGAGCAAGGCTACTACTCGATCATGATGCAATTAAACAAAGACATAAATCCTGAATAAAATTGCATAAGAACAGAGTATGAAACAATAGGGTTCAGATGATCTTCTCTATGAGAGGATGGATTCTTCTCCCTTACAAGTTGCAGATCGCAAATCACAGTGTTCTCTTATAAAAATTAGCGTAAGAAAAATAGTAAAAAGATAGATGGCGTTTTATATGGAGGCGCCAATCAGAAGAAAAGAGAATAGGGCAACATGGCTTTAATTCCCGAAATAAGAGTTTCCATATTCGTCGGGAACAATCTCCGGATCACTCCGTCTGCTTGTTCCGCTTGAGAGAGAACAGTCTCGGGACTGTTCTACTTGAGTGTTCTCCGCAGGATTGCTCCAAAAGGACATTTTTTCATCATGCACCTTCTCTTCTCTCTTTTGCTAACTCCAGACCTGCAAAAGGTCAAAAAGGACTAGACTGACACGAATTAGTCACTTGAAACAAATGAAAACATATATACAATGATGTGAAAAACACCATATATCAGACGCCGAAATCCGTTATCCCCTGATGGAAAAATTAGCATACGCAGTCGTAACATCGGTGCGGAAGCTTCGACCTTATTTTCAATCCCACACTATCGTCATCCTCACAACGTTTCCCATCCAAACTATCTTGCATAGTCCAAGCCAGTCGGGAAGGTTAGCCAAATGGGCCGTCGAACTCAGCGAGTACGATATAGACTATCGCCCCAGAACGAGTGCAAAGTCTCAAGTCCTCCCAGATTTCTTGGTGGAGTTACCAACCAAAGCCATAA
>NW_026616953.1:0-7500 GCF_000801105.2 Raphanus sativus | reverse complement strand
TGAGATTTTTTTTTTTTTTTTGCCTTCACGAACGTTCAGGACACAGTCTACGGGGTATTTTCACACCCTCCTGTCAGTACACACATCCGTGGGCATCAGTATGTGAGTCTGCTCCATGAAATTGTTTTTCTTCCCGGTTGATTTAGACTATCTGTTTGCTAGAGTTTTCATAGACTGTCCGTCTGTTGGATCGATAAACCAGTCTTTTTGCTGGATTGAATTCTTCCCGGATGAAGTACTGTTAGTAGTACTGATGGCTCGTGGACTAGATATCTTCAAGTCTGGATAGTCTTTGGATGGATTGAATCCTTCTGGTATTTCCAGGATTGTCCATGTACTGACAGTGCTGATGGTTCGAGTTTTCGTGGACTAGAGTCAAGCATGGACAGTCCCTTGGCTGGATAAAATCATTTTTCTCGTTAAGTACGAAAGTGTTATGAATCTATTATGTGATCGACCCATTTCTGTCTAAACCGGACAGACCGGACCAAACCATTTCTGGTCGGACCGAACCGAACCGGACCGGACCAGACAAGTCTATGTCATACCAGACATGACCAGGCCCGACTCAAGCCCAGCCCATGAAGACTAGAAGCTGGCGGCCCAAAGGAGAAGAAGATAAACATCAAGAAGATTCATGATTATCCATATCAAGAAGAAAGGAAGATTTAGACTTTACCATATTTATGTATTAGGATATTTCTATTTCCATGTATTTCCTATTTCCTATTGGAAATAGGATCTTTCCATTTATCTCACTTTGTAAACTTGTATATATATGGACCTTTAGTCCATAAGATTAATAACAACGAATCACTTCCATTTACAACACGTTATCAGCACGAGCTAACCTAAAACTCGAGCTAAGCAGAAAACCCTAGAAACCCTAGTTTAGCCGCCGACTTCAAACAGCTCGAACTCCCTAACCACGAGGAACCAGAAGACGAGCTACCTACCGATTTGAAGATCTCGGAGAGAAGAATCCAACGCCGAAGACCTTGACGCAATCCGAGTTCAGACGAGTTCGCAATCGTCGTTACAAGTCAATCGGACAGGGAAACCCTAATCTGCCCGATTTCTCTCTCTAAGAGACTCAACTTCAAATCGATCGTTCTCCCAAACCGTAACGATCCAGAAGACGTGCGACATATCAATTTGAAGCTATTGAAGAGTAGAATCCAACGCCACAAACCTCACCTCAATCCGTGATCAGACGCGTTCTCTACGACAGCTACAAGCCGCGCCGTCAGAACAGAAATAAACCTAAGGCTGCAAACTTTTCTCTCTAGTTTGTTTATAGCTGATTGTCTTTGATATTACTAACTTCTCTTTGATAATTTTGTTTAAGGAAAACAAAGCCAGATCCATTAAGGATAAGCTATCAAAGAGAAGTCAAGGAGCAAATCAATCGAGCTTAAGGTAAATTATCAAACTCCAAACATCTTTTGATAACTTGGTTAATACTTTGAGAACTAGAAATCGATTGCTAAGCTTGATCTAGAGGTTTATAATTTGAACTTGAAACCACCATTGATATTGCTTGTTAAAATCGGATCATTAGGTTGCTAGTATTAAAATTGAATCATGAACTAAAGAACCCTAAGATCATTGTTAAAAATCGGAAATAATGTATTAAAACTGATTAGTCTTCTCTGATTGTTTTGAGAATTAAATCTCCTGCAAGAAAATAGAAATTTTCGAAAAGCAAAAAGAATTTTGGAAAACCTAAAATATTTTCCTAATCCAAATCAGTTTTGGAAATCGATTTTCTTAATCCAACTTTGAAAAGGAAATCTTATAATTTGAAATCAGAAACCAAAAAGGAAAATTTCTAAAGAATTATAAACCATCTTAAACCTAATGGTAAACCGGTTTAGGATTGACCCCAATCGAACCTATCCAACCCGGGTTTAACCATCGACCTATGCGACTCCTAAAACCCTAAAACCCTTAGGATATTTATTTTAGATTCCTGAGTGTTTCTTGCTCGCATCCTGGTCGATTAGTTATTGCATTGAAATGATTGTTTGTATATTGATTATTTCATTTCTATAATGGCCGAGTGCCTTGATCAAAATATGACCGAATGGTCTTGATTTATTTGATGATGACCGAATGGTCTTAGCAGCCTAAATGGGCGCATGACATTGTTTCCTTATATAGCCAGATGGCATGAGAAACTAAATGATCATTGTTTTGTGATGAATTCAGATGCCAATAAACTCAGATTACAGTGTCCTAAATCTCTCCGGAGATAATTATATTGAGTGGACCATGAACACTTCAGGAAGATTAAAACTCAGAGGAGTTTGGAAGTGTACCAAGTGGGATAATGATACCCCTGCGTGTGAGAGGTCGTATGCCCTCAAGATCATGAAGGATAAACTCTGTGATGATCTAAAAATGATGTACAGCTACATCAATGATCCACATTATCTCTGGTACACATTGAACAACAGATACTCAGAAATGTTCTTGCATAAAGCAGAAAAAGAATGGCGACATATAAAGTTCCAGAATTATGATTCAGTGGACGAGTATGCCTCTGACCTTATGAGAATCGCCTACACTCTCAACCTATTTGGAGAGTCGACAACCAACAGGGATAAGCTCACCAAGACTCGTGAGACTATCCATCCGAGTGATGCGATATCTTTATATCACGCCAGTAAGTGTACTACTTACTTTGATCTACTCGACAAACTGTTGGAAATTGAGAAGAAAAAGAAAACAAAGGCAGAGAACATCAAGCAATTTGATGAGATCTTAAGCATACATAAGCTGAGACAAGAGTTTGATTTGAGTATTCCTGAAGCTGGAGAAGAACAAACCGAGTGGACTCATGTAGATAATGAGCTTGATCTATTCATTGAATAAGAATCAATGTAAGCCATATCCAAAGTATTAGAAAGGAATGGCCGGTTTTGTTATTTTTATTTTGACATCCTGATTTTTATTTATGATTTGGTTTTTCATTTTATTTTATCTTGTCATCTCTGGAAAGCATTAATAAAATTTTATCTTATCTTAAATGATTTGATTACAATCTTTGATTGAGATATGACAAGAAAATTTCGAAAACCAGTATGTCTAGAAGAGACAAATCCTATGGCATTACCCTGAAGAGGGACGATTTTATTCACTCAAAATGAAAGCCCCATTAATTTATTTTGAATGGTTTCGAATGGGCTAAGAACAGAAATGTTTTTCTGATTATATATAAAAGAAAAATTGCCAAAGGTATAAATGATCAAGAATAAATTCTCCATGTTGATCTAGACTATGCAAATGATCAATATGATAAGGAACAATGGCATTTGGTAACCAGTAAGGTTAGCCACGAAATTATACTTAATGGTATGACCGGATTAGCCATCCGGATTTAAATTTTAAAAATCTGATGCAAAGATTTAAAGGCACAAAAGAGTTCTCCCATAAATCTCACGTGTGTAGTATGAACACAAGGGAAACTCATGAGGCTTCATTGTCCAAAAGGTATCATGGAAATGGCACAATAATTTTGTGTTCCTACAGAAATGATTTTATAACATGTTCCTGATAACCTGGCTGAATAAATTTTCGAATTATAACCTATACGGTTTAGACTATAAAAATTTATGAAAAGTCTTGAGCATTCACAGATTACAGTATGTTCATGAGGGGGAGAGAGGATAACCCTATGCCATGAACACACCATAATCTGATGGATATAAGAGCTCAGACATGTTGTCCTTTTAAACCAAAATAAAGACTCGACAACCATGGAAATGGAAACCACAATAACCGTGGTCGTGGTTCCTACATGGTCGTGGTCGAGACTGGTCGAGACTCAGTCCACAGTAGTATTTCTGGCCGGACACAACAACACTCGACCAAGTATGAACTTATAAGTTCACTGACTCTCCATACAGAGGTCACAAAGATATCTGGTTAAGGACATGGATTAATTCCCAAGAATTTTAACAGAATATAGTATGTCCATGAAATGGAAGTGAGGACAAATCCACACATGTCCATACTATAGATCTACTCGGACAGAATTCTTTTATGAATCTAAATGAGCCATTGGCCACAGCCATCCGAGCATTGGGAACAGAATAGAAATTCGAAAATTATAGTCCAAGGGACAGAGTAAGAATTCGGAAATTATATGGTCCAAGATATGGGACATAAAGAAATTATTCATACAAGTTGAAGTATAAGCATCAGGCCATTAAAGTTATGCATAGATATTCCCATCTCAAAATGATTACGGGTCACAATCCAGACACCATCCTAAGATAAAATAAATAGAACACCACAAACAAGTGTGCCGTCTAGGATGGAATCTCATAAGGAAATGAGATAAGATTGGGAATATATGTTGGATAAGTAAAATGTTTTCTCCTGCTAATTTTTAAACAAACTAAGAGCCAAACATGAGTGACTAGATTGTGGCCAAAGTACATTGATTTATACAAGATAAATCTGTCTATCCAACATTCACTAAAATGAGAAAACAATAAGCTGGAAAGAATAAGAGAAATGAAGTGGTATGAACCACCATTGTCTTGGCAAGATCCTCGGACCAAAGATTATAATCTTGGACGTCCATACAAAGAAAGAAAGAAAGAAAAATCATACAAGATGATAGCCAGACAGTATAGACCCGATGACTATGTCATAACCAGCTTAGCACCACGAAATAAATATTCAAGTTGCTATAAGTAAGTCTATATAATAGACCTGTATGTTCCATATACATAAGAACCTCGGATGAGAAAGAGAATAAGGTGCTCAGAATAATATACCCGAGTTCACTAAAGAAACCATACCAGACATAGAGAAAAATGCTGGCCAGCTGAACATCTAAGGTACCAAGCCATGTAAATTGGATTAGCCGAGATACAATGGTAAAGGTCCTGGATAATATAATCTCTAATCGATTAGAACATGTCTGGAACGCGATAGAACGCGATGGAACAAGTACAAATAAGTGTCGACACATACACATCCATAAGTGATAAAATGCATATGAGAAAGCACTTGAGAATAAGAATAAGAGAGGATCTCGAACCCACACATGAGAGTACTCGGAAAATAAATAAATAAATGAACGTGGGGTTCTAAGTAAAGAATAAGAGATGCGGAGACCATCTAACCAAGGGAAATAAGAGTCTTGTGATGGAAGGAAATCGTGAGAAAGGACATGACCATGTCCAGGTCGTCCATATCTAAGCATGGAGCATTCTATGAATGGCTTTATTACACAAGGTTATCCACAGAGACTAAGGAACAGATTAGAAGGAAATAAAATTCCTATGTGGTGAATGCTACTGCATAATAAAATTAATGTCTGGAAACACATAAGAAAATCGCAGTAAGTAGTATAATAAATCCCTGGATATATAAAGGTACATATGACCTGAGATTTAAGAGATCAAGAGATCTAAGAAATGAGAAATATGAATCTCATAGAACAACATCGTTCCTGCGTTGTTCATGGACTATCGTAGAAGCAGCTGCCTGCGTGTATACACACATAATAAAACTAAGAGATGCTTAGTAAGAAAGTTCTATAAGAACATTTCAGATCAGTCCATAAATTATGAAATAAATTCCTTGTGTTTATAACCTAAGAAAGGATGATTAAGTCCAACTGATTTTGGACAGGCTGTAATGGAAATAAAATGATCTAGAATGAAGATCACAGCCGCATACATGTATTGAGATCCATGATCTTACATATCAAGAACTGGATATGATATGGTCAAAGTAATAAAGGATGAATCCATCAGATTCACGACCATAAGGATCCATATCCAAGTCTGACCTTAAATCACCTTGGTCCTAGGCAATTCCGACCCGTCCCATAGGTCATGATCCGACCATAAAGTACCAAGTATGATGGGACGGCATGTTGACCCAAAGGAAGGCTTCCAGCCGACCATGAAAGCCCTATGTTACATACAAATTTCATGAAGAACTTTGGTTAACCTCTAAGTACGGAATATGCAATAGTATGATCCAAATCGTGGATGTACAAATGATATTCATTGTCGAATTTTATAAATTCAAAGAGACCAAGGATGAACAGAAAATATTTATTTTCAAGATCCATTTCAAGATGGATGAATACTCCCATAGAAAGTCCATATGTTCTGGTCAAGAACCATAGAACATATCTGATAATTTTTAAGGAATGGACTAAGTACTAATAAGTACATATACCTCATGATCACTGAAACAAGTTCAGATGAATTATACAGCAATTGAAAGACATTGCACGGAGGTACAATTCAGGGGGAGTGGTACAGGTTGTACTCTTTTCCCTTCACCTGGTTTTTGTCCCAATTGGGTTTTACCGGTAAGGTTTTAATGAGGCAACACCAAAACTCTAAGTTTGGTAAAATGTATCCACAAAGGTCCGATGTTTATGACATCTAAATAATGAGTTCATGCGTTGTACTCTTTTTCCTTATCTATGGTTTTATCCCACTGGGTTTTCCTAGAAAGGTTTTAACGAGGCAACTTAAGAGCATGTTACTGACCCTGAAACGTATGTGTCGATCAAGGGGGAGTGTTATGAATCAATTATGTGATCGACCCATTTCTGTCCAAACCGGACAGACCGGACCAAACCATTTCTGGTCGGACCAAACCGAACCGAACCGGACCGGACCAGACCAAGTCAATGTTGAACCAGACATGGCCAGGCCCGACTCAAGCCCAGCCCAAGGAGACAAGATCTGGCGGCCCAAGAGGAGTGGAAGAAAGGAAGACTTAGACTTTCCATATTTATGTATTAGGATATTACTATTTCCATGTATTTCCTATTTCCTATTGGAAATAGGATCTTTCCATTTATCTCACTTTGTAAACTTGTATATATATGGACCTTTAGTCCATAAGATTAATAACAACGAATCACTTCCATTTACAACACTTTCGCAGTTGTTCGTCTTCATAAATCCAAAAGAATTTCACCTCTGACTATGAAATACGAATGCCCCCGACTGTCCCTGTTAATCATGAACTCCGATCCCGAAGGCCAACACAATAGATCGAAATCCTATGATGTTATCCCATCTAATGTATACAGAGCGTAGGCTTGCTTTGAGCAGCTCTATTTTCTTCAAAGAACAGCGAAGGAGGCACGACCCGGCCAGTTAAGACCAGGAGCGTATCGCCCACAGAAGAGACAAGTCCCGACCGGTGCTCGCCGAAGGCGATCCGGGCGACCATCCCAAGTTCAACTACGAGCTTTTTAACTGCAACAACTTAAATATACGCTATTGGAGCTGGAATTACCGCGGCTGCTGGCACCAGACTTGCCCTCCAATGGATCCTCGTTAAGGGATTTTAGATTGTACTCATTCCAATTACCAGACTCAAAGACCGTATTGTATTTATTGTCACTACCTCCCCGTGTCAGGATTGGGTAATTGCGCGCCTGCTGCCTTCCTTGGAATGTGTAGCCGTTTCTCAGGCTCCCTCTCCGGAATCGAACCCTAATTCTCC